>NW_010243833.1:606-918 GCF_000690775.1 Eurypyga helias | reverse complement strand
ATTATTATTACAATTATTATTATTATTATTTGTTTTGTTAACCACGCTAATTTTTTTTTTAACCTTGGTCCACCTGGAAATGTATAGTTCAAGCTTCACGGCATCTGGATCTACTTAAAAATCAACATTAAGTTGTGCCTCAACGTTAAAGCTACTGGACAGATGAACCAAGGCAACACATGAATTCCTCAGTTATCTATCATTTCTATTGATAACAGAACAAAAGTTTTGAAGAGCATAACTTTTATTCATTGCCTCAGCTAAGATTACATTAAAAGAGGGAATATTTCTGCTAGTATTAAGAGATAGCAA
>NW_010243833.1:0-558 GCF_000690775.1 Eurypyga helias | reverse complement strand
ATTTCCAGAAGTGTCTACATTTTCCTGTGGCAGAGACCCTTCCTCTTCTGGAATGATGACATTCAGCAAGTCCAGATGTCACTGACAGAAAATTTGGCGTCTAGGGTAATAGTTCAACAAATTGAAGGGTGAATTGAGGCAGTTTTGAGATTCACTACATAGTCTTTAATTTATTTGAAAATAGACACTTTTGTCTCCTTGAGGTTCTGTGAATTAGAGTGTGTGTGAATTATGAGCAAACAAAGCACTATTTTGTCTATGTTAAACAAGTACAGGGTAGGACTACATAGAATTTACCCTTCTTTTACTGTCTTTGAAATATTGGTACATGTAAAGCTTGAAACTCAGTGACTGTTACATCCCAAAGAGGTTTTATTTCACTGGGAATTTTGACTGTGCCACGACTGGAGAATTCAGCTAGCAATTTTATAATATTCTTTGCCTTAGAAATTGCTGTTTCAATAAAAATTTTTGATTTTTTCTTCTCATGATACTGTACTTTTTTTCTTTTCTTTTTGGTCTTGTTGTGTGTGAATGCTTCTTTCCCCCCCCACCCCC
>NW_010243832.1:781-12776 GCF_000690775.1 Eurypyga helias | reverse complement strand
GAAGCCAAAACCCGCCTGGAGAAGCGGCAAGCGAGAATTTGTTCCCCAAACGGCACAACCCGAGCGATGCCTGGCAGCGCAGCCCGGCTGCAGCAACACCTCCCGGGCCAGGCTGGCACCCGCAGCACCCGGCTCCCACCCGGCACCGTGGCACAGCACCAAGTCCTTCCGTACCCTTCTCCCTTTGCTCATTTGCTGAGCACAGATGCAGCAAATCCTGCTCCCTGCGACAGAATCCGGAGCTGAGCCTTATCCCACCCCAGCTGGGAGGGGGTTACCGGAGATGTGCCCTGTTCTGCATTAAAATAGCTGCCACCCCAAAAGACGAAGGAACATACGCCAGGACCAGCTGCAGCAGCAGCTGATGCAGGTCCAGGTCCTGGTCTGGGTCCCTGGAAGGAGCTTTAAATTTGAGCTCTGCAGAGACCACGCAATCCCCTGTGTGGTGAAAGCCTCGGCAAGGGCAGCGCTGGGTTTTGGGGGGCCACAAGCTCCCTCCTCCACTGCGCTTTAAGGGAGGTGGATTTCCCGAGTGTCACGGATGCGGTTCATAACTCCTAAAACCTTTTGGCACTGACAAGCTGTGCCACTGCCAAAATCATTGGTGTCCTGTGCTTCGAGCACCCTGGGGGGACAAATCTGCAGGATGGGGTAAATCAGGGCGATTGCACCAACCCCTGGGAGCTGCACCCATCCGAACCGGCTGACGATGCTGCTGCTGACCCAGCTGGAGACCCACGACAGCAAAGTCTGGCATAACCCAGTTTAAACCTGGAGGAAAGGCAAGGTTTTTCAGCAAATACTTTGCAGGGTATAGAAAAAAGACAAGCGAGCATCCCTGGTACCAGGGCTTGGCAAGCCCGGGGCTGCCCTGGCATTTTGGCCACTCCCAGCTCCTCATCCCGTGGCAGCATCGCATCCTCGACACCCCCCATCACCTGGGGACCGCTGCTCCCTGGTCGATCTTCCTTTAGAGACAGCCCTGGTTTACTCTGATTTAAATGAAAGCGCTGTTAGCTACAGTGCTATTACCACTGCCGAAAACGGTAACTAAATGGCATTTCCTCACCGCTCCATTTATATTTCTGTGCTCTTTACCCGTTTATAAACTGCAGGAGGGAACAATTGAAGGCATCTGAGTGAAATGCTTAAATTAACAATTTACAAATAGCTTAATTGAGGTCCTGGTCTCTCTCTTCCTGAGCAGAAGCTGCTAAATGATTCTGAATCATTCCCATTTATTGGTTCTTGTGCTGTGAATTACAGGCCCTGGACTACAATAAAGGCTTCGATACCTCAGCACAGGCTGGGGGTACCCGTCACTCACGCTGAGCACGCTGGTGACAGACGGCCAGAGCCATGGACAGGAGCCGGGAAACCAGAAATTGTGTCGAGAAACAGGCGAGGGATGTGGGAATAGAGGGTGGTTGGTAGAGCTGCCTCGAGCCGAGGGATGCTACAGGGCGTGCAGCCACCCTTGGGGCTTTACAAGGCTCCGACTAAGGGGTCCAGGCTCAGCCAGCCTCCATCACCCTGCACAGTAGGGATTTGGGGTTTCACACATCAGCCAGCTAAATGCAACACCACATTCCCCAGCAGGATCCTCAAGCCATCCTGCCATCACTGCAAACCCCTGGTTGGGGGGCTGCACCCCACTCCTCACCCATCCTTTCCCAAAGCTGGTTCCTGGTAGGGGGAGGAGAGCGGGCAGCACCTCCAGGGAAGGATGAGGGGGGAAGGATCTGCTCTGCCCGCAGACTCGCACTTGTTAAACCTGGCAGCCAAGGACACTCACGTCTGCATCAAACTCCTCAGCTCCCAGTCTAATTCTGGCACATCAGACAGTAATTATAGGTACATCACCGGCGCTGACAAGCCTGGAGCTCGTCTGCCCGGCACCTGTCAGCATGGCACTGCAGGCACCCCACGGTGCCACAGCCTCTCCCACTGCTCAGTTTTGGGGTTTACTCTGCACTGCCCAGCCCCTGGATCCATCCATCACCCTGGGACTCATCCCACCAACGTTCCTTCCCAAGCATGGCTTGGAAAGTGGGCTCTATGACCCAGACTTTCCACTCAGGAGGCTGCTCCTCATCTGCTGGGTTGGATGTTGGGATTTACTGGTGCTGGGTGAAGAATGGGCCTCTGCTGCCAGCTCCCAGAGAAGGCTGCCCGTGGTCCACGCACTGATCCTGGCAACATTGCCCAACCATGGGTGCAACGAGCCAGACCTGGTATAAATCACCGTGACTCTGCAGCAGATCAACCCTGATTTACACCACTGAAGGGTGTCAGTGCATCTATTTCCAGCACATGGTTTATTTTAATAAATCAGGCAGGAAACCAGAGGGGAGAATGTCCCCAGCCACCAGCAAACCAGAGCTGTGGCCACACGGCAATGAGGGGCAAGAGCCAACAAGGCTTCAGCCAGGAGCAGCCTGGGGTTGGGAAGCTCTGACAGTACCAGTGAGGAGGAGGGTGAGGCAGGTTGGCTGTTTGCTGGTTTTAAAAAGGGGGGGAGGAAGATGCATGTGTGGGGAGAAGCAATAATTTTAATTAAAAGGCAAATGACTGCACTGAAAATTGACTTGAAGCACAGAGATATTAAAAAGCCGTTGACTCTGAATTATTCCTCCCTGGGTTGCTTGACAGGGAAAAGTATTTACACAGCACGGGCTGGTTCAGCATCCTGGTTGGGAGCCCCAGCATGGGGAGAGGTGAGCAGGAACTGCTGGGCAGGGGGAGGGAACAGCCCCTTCCCCCATCCTGGGGGATGCCACAGCAGCCAGGACCCTCTGCTCTCTGGTCTCGTACGAGCCAGCATCGTTCCTGCCCATAGCTGCTGCCCCTTCTCCTGAGCAAGCAAGAAGCTAAGCATCCCCAGGGTTCATGGACCTTCCCGGCTCAGCCCCATCACGGATGATCCCTTGCTTCTCCCTGCTCAGTCCTGGGGCTCCGCTCCATCTAACGAGTCCCCGTTGCATTCTGTTGGCTCGCAGCGAGGCTTGGGAAACAAAAGACAAGGCTCCACGTCACTGAGACGCCTCAAAAACCACCCTGGCTGCCTCCAGCTCTACCCCGAGCCACATCCCTGCCGGAACCTGAGACGGGATAAATGAGCAGTACTGATTTCTGGTGTCACGCCGCAGGTCTGTCAGCCACCTTTCAGAAGGGGTCAAACCCCCCTTTTTTCCACAGGAGACAAGCTCATTAAGTGGCATCGTTACACGGCTGCAGGATGACCTTATAGCCGTCTGTATGTTCACCTCCACGAGGATGCAGCTTCTGAGCGCGGGGGCTCTTTAATCTTGTTCCGCCTTTGTCTGAACACCATCTGATAGCTGGAAGCTGAGGCATCAGAAACGCAGACAAGAGGGAAGGTAAATGTGCCCCATGGGGTCAGGAAGAGCCTGCGCCAAGAGGTGGGGGGGGTCTTCTCCATCACTTCCCATGCGTGGGCCAAGGCAGGGGTCCCAAAAAATAAACACCCGCCCGGCCAGAACTCACGGGCTTGGTGCAGGAGTTAGTGCCGAGACTTGTGGCCTCTTCTATGTGGCTGCAGTCAAAGCGGGTGACCAGAAGCATCTTCTCTGGTTTTAAAAAGATCCCACAAGCCCAACAGATCCCATCCATTACCTTCACCCCTCCCCTCAGCCTTCTTTGTGCTCCTTTTATCACCTCCAGGTGCTGCCTGACCCATTCAACAACTTGAATCCCAACAAAGCACCACCATTACGCTACTTCCCCTGCTCCCAGCATGTTGAGGTTCAGCATCAGCAGGACCCACGGCCCTCCCCAGGAACACCAGCGATGAAGCTACCAGGGCTGGCTGTGCCTCCAGTCCAGAGATCCAACTCCCAGCTCCCGCTAAGAGCAGCGGAGCCACGGACACAGCTTCCAAACCTCCCTGACTTCATGGGCTCAAGGAAGCGGCCATGCAATCTGCTCTCCAGCTGAGGGGCGAGCATGCACACCATTCAGAGCCAGGAACTTAATTGCATGTGTAATTCTGGGACGGCAAACGAGCTAGAACAGCGTTCGGCGCCCAGGGCAGATCTCCATATGGATGCATGGCCCAGCCGTGGGCTGCTGTCTTCATCCTACTTCCCCACTCCCATTTCGGGATAATGTGTTCATTACAACTCAACAAGGCATTTGCAGGAAACGCAATTAAATTACAGCGCGCTGTTCCAGCGCCTTGGTTTTACACCAAGAAGGCTCTCGTGTCGGGAGCCCTGGCACACCCCACGTATTACAAGCTTGATTTCCTCCCCCTCCCGGCTGCCGGCCCCGGCACAGCCCTGCCTGTGCTGGGATTCCAGCTGCCTGACAGCCACGCACATCCCTTAAGACAGACAGACATGTTGGTGCAGCTCCCCTTACCTTCAAGCTGGCACCCGCACAGAAAATCCACCTGCTCCAGGGCAGGAGGTCACCAAAATCCCAGATAAATAAGGCTAAAGCAGAAGGAAAGGGGTCAGGGGGTCCCTCCAGGGATGCTGCGTGATGCCAGCAGCTCTCAGCCCTGGGGAATGGCTATGGGATGGGCTCCCAAGATGTGATGTTTCTTAAGGCAGGTGGTTTCCTGATCACCTGGACCGACTGCTGCTGCTCTTGGGATTATTTCGGCTCAGAGCTGCCACCCTGATTGACAGGGCTGCGGTGCGCCTCTCAGCCTCCCCCGAAAGAAACGCTGAAATCTTTGCTGAGACACTGGAACCATCTCTGGCAACGTGAACACCCAGCCCATTAGAGGCCAGCAGATGCCACAGAAAGAAAAATCTATTATTATGACAGACCCAGCAGGAGTTGCTACTGAACAGATTCCACATTTCCCTTCTTACAGCTTTTCTAAACCAGCCACACTTCCCCAGCCAGCTCGAGAAGTTACCTGCCTCTCCACCTAACCCAGCATCTTCCTCTCAGTCTCCTCTGGAAGCTTTCCCCTCCCATTCCCAGCAAGGAAAACCCCAAACCTTACAAGCTCCAGCATTTGATGGAGAAAGAGCTGGTCCCTCTGGAGCATCAGTGATGCCTCCAGCTGCAGACACTATCCCCAGCTTCAAAAACCCTCCCTCCCCTGCAAAGAGGGTGGGAGCTAATGCCTTAATCATCAATGCAAACCAGAAACCAGGCAGCACTCTCCTATAAACACCCAAAAAACGAGCTACAGGTGCTGCCCCTCACCCACCACCGTCCCTGCACCCAGGAGAGGGTCGAGGAAGGAGCGAACATCAAACATGAAACAAGGAGGGTGGGGAGGAGCACGCTGCTGGCCCCCGGCCCCGGTACTGACCTGGAGACTTTAAACAGAGGGAACAGAGTCCTGGCTTCTTCCCTCCTGCAATTCGATCGAGCCCTGGTTAGGGACAGGAAAGGAGGAGATTCATGAATGAACGCAATCCAGGCGGGAAAGTTTCCCAGGGATGGAGGGGAATAAACAAATAAATCAGAGCAAGCAAACACGTAATAAATCTGAAACAAAAGAGCAGCAGCAGAAAGCATCTGGGAATGAAATACAGCGATGGGGAGCCAGGCTGTGCCCTGCCGTGGGGGCGCGGGAGCAGCAGCCCCCTTCTACCCCGTGCCCACAGCGCTTGATGTGGCCACCCCCATGCATGGGGGGGGTTTGCTCCCATGCCTAGAGAGGCAAACATCCACGCACAGGTTGCGAACGAACCCCAAAATGCCCCAATCTGCAGCTGCTGTGGGGTGTCGCCATGGTGACCCTGCCCAGCTCAGCCTCCAGCCCAGGCACGGATGCTTCTTTGGAAGAGGAGTTATAGGCGTGGAAGAATGAGGGAGAATTAGGTTAAATGGGCTTATTGTGGGGGTTTTTTTCTGGTAAACACTCAGATTGGATGTTTCTGTCATAAGTGAAACTGCACAATGTCGTTGTGCTCTGATGTGTGCAGCTTCACAGCCTGTCCTGGGCTACATCAGCTCCAAAATCCCAGCACCAAAAAGCCCCTTCCCAGCCCCAGCTCTGCGGGGTTGACCCTGCTCACGGGTTCAGGCCAGCCTCACGCTGACATGGTCCCCGAGAACCAGCACGATGGCGAAAACCAGGATGGGTGCCTATGGGGAGCGGAGAGATGCTGTGAAGGGCTCTCCACCCTCTGTCCTGACCCCCCCCGAGGATCCTGCCCGCAGGGCAGTGCCTGGCTCCTGGGAAAACAGCCCAGAGCTGCTTTGAGCCTCTGTTTTTAGGGACATGGGGTGGTTTTCTCCTCCCCTCCTCAAGCCCATGTGCCCGGAGCAATGGGGTGACAAGGGCAGGGGTGGGCAGGGGACAACCTCGGCACCCACAAGGACCTCTTTCTTCGCTGGCGAGCGGGCAGAGCTGCAGCCGGTGCCAGGAGGCAGCTCAGCTCATCCATCACACCCACGGCTGTGGGACATCTGTCCCCTCATCCCAAGCCTGGCCCTGCTCCACGTGTCCTCGCTCCAGTGTCAGTTTTTCCATTGCTGCCCCAGGGTGAGACCAGGCAGCTTGGGTGGGGGTGGGGGGGTTCTGTGGTGCCCCCCTTGGCCGTGAGGAGGGTAGAAGCGCGATGAATGCCATTTCTAACCCCTGCCTGGCTGACACCCCAATAAATGAGACGGAAGGACTCGGCAACCCCACGAATGCTGCTGAAGCTCGGTCGTGCCGCGCTCCGGGTGCTCCCAGGCTCGGCCCAGCGCTGTTGTCCCAGGCTTTGCGGTGGGTTTCCACCCTCAGACCCAAGCAGGGGGGATTTTGGTAATGATGTGAAGCTCCCCCCCTGCTGCCAGGACTGGCCAGGGCCGCGTGCATCCCTGCGGATCAGGGTGCGGATTCAAAGGCTGATGGCTCGGGAATGGATTTCACGCCCAGAGTGAGTAAATAATCTTAAAGGCATAATGGAAGAGAAACAAGAGGCACGAAATAGAAGTGGAAAATCCTTCCTAAATGCGCTTTATTCATTTGTTTTGATAATTGCAGTTCAGGTTTAATTATTTATGCCATGTTTTGTAATATGCCAGGAAACTCTCCGGAGCGAATTTACTGTTGTCGGTGGCTGTGGCACCCGGCAGCTCTCAGCGAGGGGAGGATGCTCGGCCATGGGTGCTCAAAGGGACCCAGGGACCCCGGCCAGCCTGCCCAGACACAGGCAGCAGAGCCTGGAGGCGGAGGTGACCTGCCTAAGCTGGCACAAGGGGCGATGCTCCCACTCCCAAAGATGGGTCTCACCTGCAAGAACATCCTTCCTCTCCCCAGGATGCAATGAGACCTGAGCAACAAAATACACAGGGGGACAAACGTGGCACCTCACGTGGCTCCTCCTATGCTTTTTCCATGGAGAAAGACAGAGCTCTCCAACCTCATCCTCAGGATTCTCTTGGAGGACAGACTGAGGTGTTTCCAGCGGGCAGCGTGACCCCTGCTGCCAACCCGCCCAAGCTGAGACCCCAGCAGCAGATCCTGGCTCCCAGTTTCGATCTCTGCTTCAACCCTACGTGACCGTGGGCCAAGGATTTGTCCTAGGAACACCTTGGCTTCCCCACGTGCCGAAGGGAGATAACAGGCTTGCTTTTCTGAGGAGCTGGGACTGACAGCTGAAACGAGCTAATTATTATCTGTGGAGCACCACAACCTTCCCAGAGTCATTTTGGCTGAGATAGCGAGTCATGGGGCAGCCAAGCAACTCGCCCAAGGTCCTGCTGCATCCTGGGATGGAGACCCCGGCAGCACCCAGACCAAAGCCATCCTGCTCTGAGCTGCCCACGTGCCCCCAGGGCTCGGGAGGAGCAGGGTCCCTTACTTGCTTTTGCACCTCCGTGCAAGCCTCAAGGGAGAGGCACAGGTCCCTGTCCAAGAGCTCTAGTGGCCACCTGACCCCGAGGGACCTCGTGCTGCTGCTTCACATCGCTGAGCCTGGGGCATCTCACAAGGGACACCAAAACAGAGGCACGGATGGAGCTGGGAGCCGCGACGGAGCACCCCAGCCAAGCCCAGGCCGTGCCATGGCCCATTCCCTGGGGCAGGTTCAGCGGGGCAGGAGCAGGGCGTTGCTTTCTGCAGGGGAGGAAGAGGAGGAGGGCAGGGAGAAGGCGCCATCGCAGTGTCCTTGAGTGTCCTTTAAAGGCTTTGCTTTTCACGCAGTGCAGTGCATGAGGAAGGACTAAAAAATACCAAACTGCTCTCCTCTTTGATTCCTACCACCACAGAGAGAGTTGAAAGGAAGCAGCAAAGGCAAGAGAAGGGAGGCGGCGTGCGGGAAGGGAGGAGGGAGAAATGGAGCAGGTACAGCGGGTAGGAGATGCTGCCGGTCCCCCTCACCCTGCCAAGCCCCGGAAATCAGGTCCCTGTCAAGGGCACAAGGGCTCCCCAGGACCCTCCCACACTCGCCCAGGGCTTGACAGCTCCACGTGCCGGGAGACAAAGGCAGAGGTTGCTCCGAACAGCCGTGCACTGACGTCTTTTCCCTAAAGAACACCCAGACCTCAGCATCACCTGAAGATCCCAAGGGGGCATCGAGCTGGCTGGCTACATCCGAGAAGCAGCTGGAAGGGGAAGGAAAGGTGGACGGCCGCCCGGCCAGGATCACTCCACATGTGGCAAGCCCAGCCTTCGGCCTCCCCATCATCCCCTGCAGCCCAGCGGGCAGAGGGCAGTGCCACGGGCTGGCACGGGGAGGTGAGCTGGCGGGGCTGGAAACACGCAACTACTCTGTGTTTGGTCTGAGCAATGTGTTTTTAATGAGCCATATAATGTTTTTCAAATTATGCTGGAATCATTAATCCTCCTGAAATGAGACAGATCCTGCAGCCCGCAGGCAGCGCTGGGGCTGCCTGTTGCATGGCCAAGCAGGCAGGCGTGGCCTCTGCTCCGCTGCTTTCTGGGGATGGGGAAGGGGTCGTGGAGATGGGAACCCCACAAACCCAACAAGGGACCCAGTGTGGGGCTGGACCCTCGTGCCACGGGTGCTCGGCTGCAGCACGCAAGGTGCAGTCAGTGGAAGCACCGCAGCTCTGCGGCTCCCGCTGTACCTCCGCTCCGCTTCACGCTCCTTGGTGACACCCACTGATCCGAGCTGGATCCAGCCAGGACCAGGCTTGTGCTCCTCCTCAGCCCCACGGTGAAGGTACCTCCCAGGGCTGCTGGGCACTGGAGGTACCTTCTTACAGGAGGTGCTCCACAGGGGATAAATGGTCTGGGGAGTAAAAAACTGATCCAAAACAGCCCTGCAGCTTCTGGGAGGAGGTTGTGGCATCCAAAACCACCCTGTCCTCCTCGCTTTGGAAGCACCACGTTCTCCCATGGCCAGGTGCTGCCAGAATCCAGCAGTGCCCTTCCAGCCCTGTTGAGACCAGCCCTGAAGGGAAGCGGCATGCCTTGGGATGGTCTCGTTCATATGACGGGGACAGAGGAGCAAACGTCACGGCAAACGGCATGTTGAAGCCTGGAAAAGGCACGTGCTGGCCAAAGCCGGACAGGAGATGGCCGCAGTGGCTCCTCAGCGAGGGCGGACACCCATGTCTCCAGCCCTGCTTGCCTTCCCCCTGCGCTTTCCCCGTGATCCAACTCTAATTGCGGGAGGGAGGTGCTGTATTTTTCCATGCATGAAGATCCAAAGTGACACTTTTTTCCCTTTTCGGAGCGTGAGAGAGCTGGTTCATTAGCATAAAACCACCGAGCCAAATAAAAACCCTGAGTGCCATGACAGCATCCCTCCAAATAACACGGGAGAGGAGAGTTTATCCATCTCCAGCTCTGCCCTTGCCAAGCGCCGTGGCAGCCGCAGAAGGAAAGTCAACTGACAGGTGGTTGTTTCACACCCTATTACTGTGCCACTCAGCTCGGCCGAGCCGCCTCCGAGCCGCTGACAGATGGATGGGATTTGGAGCCCCGGCTCCAGCCCATGGAGCCAGCAGAGAGCGAGGGGATGCTTGGGAAGAGCAGCGCAACTCGAGCCCCTTGGTACGGCTGGGAGAGGGGTCGCCAAGCCCAGATGTTGGGCAGCTGGAGCAGGGGTTTCTGTCTAAGACAGCCTTGCCTCCAGGTACCCAAAAATATTGTGATCCTGGTGCATCCAGGAGCTTCCAGGAAGAGCAGGAGATGGACAAGGCAGTGCCATGAGGCTGACTACAGGCTTTATACACCCCAATTCTGTAAGAATTTGGCTTCTGAAACACACCAGTGCCCTAGAAACATGCGTGACCTGCAGTTCCGTGCCTGGTATCCAGTGTCAGAGCAAGAGATAGAACCCAGGGCCCCCCTGGCTGCCCCAGACCCCGCAGCCCCCAGTCCAGGTCCCTGCACAGCCCTTTTCTCCCTGCATGTCGTTGGATTCACCTCTCCATTTTCATCCCTTTCCCTTCCCTGTGCCACAGGGCTTGTAAAGGACTGGGGAACCCTATGTTAAGCAAAGCAGCCCCCCAGAATCCCATCCCCGTGCTCCATCACTCCCTCCCACGGCAGGTATCCAGCTCCCTCCGAGCTCAGCCGGGTGCAGGATCCGAGCCTCTGTGGTTCTGCACTTGGTCCCATTTCAGCTCAAAATAGCCCATCATGAAAAACCCACAAAAACCAGACCAAATCCACAATCACTTTTCAAAACCATCCCTCTGGGAATCAAGCTACCCAGCTGGGAGTTACAGCACCCCTTCCCCAACTCCAGTATCCCTGCCTCCCACAGGTAATTAAGCCAATTAGCAAGAGCCACTGCCCAGAAGATTGTGATGCCCACAAACCCAGGGACCTTGCAAGGAAAATGTTGGGTGCTTTGGGAAAGGGAAGAGTGAGGGAAATTCTGGCAGGTCAGGAGCCAAACACTGTTTCCCATTGTGGCTGCAGCGAGGTGGGTGAGAACTTGTGGGGCAGCAAGACCCACAGCACTCTGTGGGGCTGCAGCCTCAGAGCGAGAGCTGCGGCTCAGGGAAAGGCAGGAGGATTCAGGGCTGGCTGCGGGACAGGAGCCATAAATCCGGGCAGCTCCTGAAACACAGAGGCTTTTAACGGGCTGTAATTGAAATATATAAACTTGAGGTGGAGGAGATCCGACAACACCCGCCCGAGCAGGGCTTGGCTGAAGCGGAGGGCAGGGAAGCACCCACGGACTAGGAGGGGCAGTGCCCCCCTCCAGCCACAGCCCATCCTTTTTCCCATGTCCCCTTCCAAGGTCTGAGACAGTCTGGGGGGAGCTGAGCAAGGGGTTATGGGGGTGGGACTGGGGAGAAGTGGCTCTTTGACTCTGCTTTCACAGTTATGCTGGAACACTGGTTCCCAGTTTGGGGCTGGAGTGCAGATGCTGTTTCCCAGCCTGGAGCTATTAGCTGTGCTAGAAGCCCAAATGCATCATCTTCCTTCACCCTCCTTTGCAATCAGAACATTTCAGCATGGGGGGGGGAGTGGAAAACAAACAAACCATAAGTGCTTGTCCCCCTCCTTCCTCTTCCTCCCGCCCCCACCCAGCCCTCTCCATCAGCCCTTCTGTTGGAGATGAATTTAACAAAATAATGAAAAAAAATACTCCTCATTTGCATTTATTCTGAAAGTGGAAACCACGCAGGGGGAGGGAAAAAATAAAACCAGCTGACGGCAAAGTTTTATTATCCCCATTGGGCGGGTGAGGAGCAAATCAGTAATTTTTTAACAAGCATTTAAGCTCCTTTGCCGAGTGGCTCTTTGCGCCTTGGTGCACCTGCAGCCTGGCACAGGCGGGAGGGGGGTGATGAGGCCCGTTGATGGGGAGCAAGCGCAGCTGATGGGTAACAGCACCCGCTCTCCCACCTCGAGCTGAACATCCCTGAGCTGGGATCTTCCCAAATCCACGCGTGTCGCTGCTGGAGATGGAGCCTGGGGATAACCCCCACTCACATGGACCCGTGGTGGGCTCCAGACTCCCCTGGATGATCCCAACGGGGTTGCTCACTGCTGGAGATGGAGCATGGGGGTAACACCCACTCACGTGGACCCATGGTGGGCTCCAGACCTCCCCCGATGATGCTAACGGGGTTGCTCGCTGCTGGA
>NW_010243832.1:319-562 GCF_000690775.1 Eurypyga helias | reverse complement strand
CTCCCTGGATGATGCCAACAGGGTTGCTCACTGCTTTTGGAATCCGTTAATTCTGCAAAGCTTGGCCAAGCAGCATCTACAGCCCCGGGGACCTCAGACCAGGCATCTCACCTCACCCACCCAGGGGTGTTTTAATAATAATAATAGCAATACTAGCTTCAAAACTTGACCGCAGCTGCTGGGAAAGAGCCAACTGAGCCAAGTGCTGGCGATGGAAGAACTTCACAAGCCACGGAGCTGGTA
>NW_010243832.1:0-283 GCF_000690775.1 Eurypyga helias | reverse complement strand
GAAAGAACTTCAAAAGCCACGGAGCTGGTACAAAAGGACATCTCTGTCCTTCTCATGCCTCCCCACCAGCCCTACACCACTGCTACTCCTTCCTTAGCGCAGCCCCCCCCAGGTCTGTGGGTGCTGGCCCCCACCACGCTGCTTTGCGGGAGGTCCAGCACCTCCAACCCAAGAGCTGTGGGGCTGGAACAAGTGGAAATTTGGGCTTCACAAACTGTCAGAGGTAGCAAGACGGGGATGCTACCCCAGAACAGGGGGCAGAGCAAAATAATGGGGAAGCGAC
>NW_010243831.1:275-3309 GCF_000690775.1 Eurypyga helias | reverse complement strand
CCCGGCAGAAAGCCCGACGGCAGGTGTAGTTCGCCTCAGCGCCCGCCGGCGGCTCCGTGGTGCTCGGGTTGTGGTGAAGGGGACAGGGGACGGGGCTGGTCCCAACGACCCTCAGGCCGAAACAGTTCGTCTTCTCTCTGCCCTCCCAGGGAGCATGCTGCGCTTCTGATATTAGACTTATTTTTATAACGCCTAAGTGCCACAAGGTAAAAAGGTTTAACTTGTCATTTCCCTGAGGGAATGTGTGTCAAACACGATCCTGAGGAAAAACAGGAGGCAGTAACGGTACAAGATGTGTTTTGCCGTGGCTGGTTTTTCAGTTTTACGTAGCTAGGGCTTTTCAGTCACACAGATGATCTTGTGCACGTAGGTTGGCACCCGCTAAGCCGCCCCTCGCGGTGTTCAGCGTTGTACCTGCTGGCCTCAGGCAAAACAAGCTGCTGCACCCGCCGTCCCGGCGGCAGGTCGGCGCGATTCCGAGAGGCACGGGTGGATCTGGGGAGAGGTTAATCCCCTGCCGCTTTCAGGCAGCAGATTTCCACAGGTAGGTCAGGCACCTCGTCTCTGCCAGTCCGTCTCTTTGCCAGTGGCAGGTCTCATGGGCTACACACAACAAGTTGCCTGCCTTCGCTGAGCGTGGGAGGTCCCTCAGAGGGAGTAGCCTGGCAAACTCTGCCTATTTCACCTCACTTCCAAAGCTGCTAATGCCATTAGTGTGTTAGTTTTTAATCTGAATATGGTAACTGATTTTGCCAGGAATATAATGAGATCACTTCTCTGGTTAACTGCTCCACGGATATGACAGCAGTGATAAATAGGCAGGAGAAGGATCTTGGTGTGGTCCATAATCAAATGGAGGCCCTGCTTAGCACCAAATTAAAAAGAGACACTGAAAGGACCTCAAATCTGAGTCCACACACTGAAAGGCTGCAAGGATTGGGCTTGTTCAGCCTGGAGAAGAGGAGGCTCCGAGGAGACCTCATTGCAGCTTTCCAGTATCTGAAGGGGGCCTACAAGGGTGCTGGGAGAGGACTTTTTACAAGGGCCTGTAGTGATAGGACAAGGGGTAATGGGTATAAATTGAAATCAGGGAGGTTTAGATTAGATATCAGGAAGAAGTTCTTCACAGAGAGGGTGGTGAGGCACTGGAACAGGTTGCCCAGAGATGTTGTGGATGCCCCATCCCTGGAAGTGCCCAAGGCCAGGCTGGATGAGGCTTGGAGCAACCTGGTCTAGTGGAAGGGGTCCCTGCCCATGGCAGGGGGGGTGGAACTAGATGATCTTTAAGGTCCCTTCCAACCCAAATCATTCTATGATTCTATGAAGTCCTGTGGGGTGCCTCTCTCTGAGCCTCAGCTGCCAACTAGGAGTTGGCCAACTAAAACAACCTAAATCTTTATTGAGCACAACATCCAGTGGTGGTAGTAGTTAGTAGTAGTAGTAGTGCTCGAGTGCCCTTTTCTCAAGGCATCTAGTGAAGAGAGCAATCATCTGTCTGACCCTAATGAAAATATTTTTTCTCCCACGTTTGGAGCAGAGATTAGAAGCCTTCACTCCCCACCCGAGAGTGAGCTCTGAGCCAGCATCTCTGCTAAATCAGCAGGCATTCCTCCTCTCCAGTTTGTGTGAAGCACCTAGATGTACACTTTTACACTTTCTGTAGAGGGTTGGTTTCCAGCTTCTACAAGCATTGGATATTCTTCAGAGTTTAAAGAGCCGATGGGCTGCTTTCAGTACAAACAAGACTTGAAGGTACAAGGTATATATACCTAGGAAATAAGAAATGGGCATCTTTTACATATGGAAAAACATGCATTAAAGCAGTAGCATTCTTTTGAAAAGCTTGTCCTTAGCTTAATATCTGCAATGATGCTACTTATTTGGGCTTTTAAAATTCAAAGAACCAGTCTATTTGTAAATGAAGGTGAAGGCAGTATGGCACCTCCTTTTTATGGAGACTAGTATTTGTGAATAATGTCTTTGAGGTAGTCTGTGCACATTTGATTAACTTGTTCATTAGTGGACAAAGTTTTAAAGAATTGCACTGTATAAATGGATCATTACTTTGCATTTTATTTCTTTTCTGATCTTCCTGAGTGACTGGGTCATTGCCAACCATATTCACATGAGAGCTCTGGGCTTCTGTATCTGCTTAATGAATCGTGTTCTGAAAAGACATTGCATAAACCTGAACTACAGATCGTATTTTCCCGTAGAGAAAGCCCTCATCACTGTCTCCCTGTTAATTCTCTCCTGCTTCATTAATCTTCTCTGCTGTACCTTGTGATCCAGCTACCGCAGGAGGGATGAGAGGGATGACCCAACCACCCGCCTGGGTAGCCCGTTCCAATGCCTGACAACCCTTTCCAAGAAGGAATTTTCCCTAATACCCAATCTAAATTTTCTCTGGCACAACCTGAGGCCATTTCCTCTTGTCTTATCACTTGTCCCTTGGGAGAAGAGACCAACACCCACCTCTCTGCAATCTTCTTTCAAGGGGTTTGTAGAGAGCGATAAGGTTTCCCCTGATCCTCCTTTTCTCCAGGTTGAACAACCCCAGCTCCCTCAGATGCTCCTCACAGGACTTGTACTCCAGACCCTTCCGTTGCCCTCTGGACAGTCTCCAGCACCTCAGTTTCTTTCTTGCAGTGAGGGACCCAAAACTGAACACAGAATTCAAGGTGCAGCCTCACCACTGCCCAGTACAGGGGACAATCCCTGCCCCGGGGATTGCCTTTTACAGCAGAGGCCGGGTTAAGTTGTAGCTGGGCTTTGGCCCTTCTAATTTTCTCCCTGCAAAACCTCTTTGTGTTTTTCCCTGGAAAACCAGATTTCTTTGTTCCACTGTGTGCATGTGCGATGTTAACCACAGGGCTGTCTTGCAGACGTGTGTGGAATGTTTGATGGGGACTTGGAAATCTCACCGGTGGGAGCTACTGAAGTCAGGGAGGGTTTTGCCCTGGGCACCAAGAGCCGTCTAACGGCACTGAAGGTGAGTTCACACAGTAACGGTACCTGATGTGTGCATTTCTCT
>NW_010243831.1:0-220 GCF_000690775.1 Eurypyga helias | reverse complement strand
TGGGTAATGCAGCGCCATGAACTCCTACAGCAGTCGCCGCATGGTGTCTGTCGGCGTGTTCAATCGGTTTCCGGATTAACTTTTCTATTTTTCCTCTCTTTTGTTTCCTGATGCAGATTTGCCTTGCTCCGCATCGCTGTGTCCAGGTTTGCCGGGATGCCAAGGCGCACTACACCTCCCGTCAGGCCGCGCTCGGCCCCGCGCAGCACCACGGGAGCCG
>NW_010243830.1:0-2652 GCF_000690775.1 Eurypyga helias | reverse complement strand
TCCAGGCTCTCACAGGGGTCATTACCAAGGGCCATTTCAGCTGCACACTGCCTCGCGAGCTTCCACAGACCTGACAGACCCAGTTCCTGTTTAATCTGCAGTGACAGTCTGCACTTTGCTCAGGTGGTTTAACTGTGTCTAGGCAACCTATGGCGTAGCAGTTCTCTCTCTTCTTCCCTTCCATCAGGCAGATGCCACATGCGTTAAGATAGCAAGGGAACATCACTATATTTAAACTATTGCCAAGAGGCTCTGCCAGCGTCACAGCAAAGATGCTCAGTCATTTGTACCCTTCCCCTCACATGCATTTATGGATCTCCATACCCATCCATGTGACAATTCAGGAAGGTTTCACTGCCATGGCTGCCTTGGCTGAAAGCCTCAGACTGGCAGGCAGCTGTGCTGCCTCCAACAGAGCCAGGCTGTGTTCTCCATCACCTGCCCAGAGGGTATGCAGGTCTTCGGTGGGGACTGCAACAACTACAGCTCTGATGGGCTCCAGACAACCCTCCAAAAACCTCCTATGTGCTGTCTCCTTCCCATGTCAGTGGAGCAGGTTGCGGACTGCTGGCACAGCGCTGGGAGCGCGTGCTGTCCTCAACTGCTTACAGAACAACTATGGACAGTTTAACCTCTCTCCCCAGTAAATCCATGTTAGCATAACCCCTCTCTCAGAAGGTGCACCCACAGTGATCTGTGTGACAAAGGGGCGGAAGGGAATATTCCTTATCACCATCAGGGTTGCATTCATTCTCCTCTGAAGACATGAAGTCTTCTAGCCACTCCCTCAAAGGGCTGGCTTTCAGTTCAAGGTCTAACAAGAACAAACTATGTTAATAATAAGAACACTTACATAATTTAATGCCTTGCAGAGCATCTTAGCTGCAGAAATATTATAAAGGACTTCCACATTCAATTCTCCTCTATAACCACCGGATGTATAATACAGGAAGGAGCCAGCAAATGAGAGACACGTTAAGCTGAGATTTTCCTCCCCACACCAGTTTTTTTCTGTAACATTCCTTGAATTCAGTAACTTTGTGAGACAACAGCTGAAGGCTTCTGCATAGCACATGTGCATTTAGTTCGTTAGCAGCTCAAAGAAGGGGCTTTTCTAAGGGGGAAAGGGGTGCCCCATTGACACCAGTGAGCTTCTAGGAAGCAAAGAAAGAGAGACAAATGCCATTAGGAGCTCCCCACATCCTGTGGAAGGGGGCAGCACCTTTCCTTTAACCCTCCATGTCCAGCTAAACCAGTCCTCCAGGCAGAGGAAGGGTTTAGGGTTTGAACTTACAGAATCATAGAATCATAGAATGGTTTGGGTTGGAAGGGACCTTAAAGACCATCCAGTTCCAACCCCCCTGCCATGGGCAGGGACACCTTCCACTAGACCAGGTTGCTCAAAGCCACATCCAGCCTGGCCTTGGACACTTCCAGGGATGGGGCATCCACAGCTTCTCTGGGCAACCTGTGCCAGTGCCTCACCACTCTCTCTGTGAAGAATTTCTTCCTGATATCTAATCTAAACCTCTCTGATTTCAATTTATACCCATTACCCCGTGTCCTATCACTACAGGCTCTTGTAAAAAGTCCTCTCCCAGTACCCTTGTAGGCCCCCAGGGACCATCTGGTGGGAGCTGCAAGGGAAGGATGTGGTGTCTGACCCAGCTGGAGTTCCTCCATGAAGGACAGGCAGGTGTGTGCCCTGCTAAATCATACAGGGACGCTCCCTTCCTGGGTCCCAGAGACTCTAATCTATTTCACACACACAGCAGGACACTCTACATCACCTACACCATTTCCCCAGTCAACAGAGCTCTCCGGCACAGCATCACTCACCTTTAAATTCTCCCATCTCCTCAACTGGAGCAACGCTGAGCCACTGACCAGCTTCCAACAAGCAAAGCTCTCTTACGGGGTGCTGCATCCCTCTGTTCCTCCTGCAGACACCCAGAGGAAGGGGAAAGCCTGGAAACCCAGCATACACACTGGAGAAAGGGCCACCCAAGCCCTTCTGCTCGTCTGGACGTAGGCGACTCATGGAGGCCCAACATCTCACAGCTCAGGTTGGCACTGGAGTCGTTGTTTGCCATTGTACACCTGCTGGGCACTGTGGCCCACCATTACATGGGAAACTGCTGAGCCTGGCTGTTTGCCACCTGAGTTAGGTTTCTAAGTGAGTTACGTATTTGGGGTTATTTTCAACGAGCTATTTTTTGCTTCCAGGTGGGCTATTGTAGGCCTTGACATGCGTTCAGCTCTTCTGTTGGAACCCAACAAACAGGCCAAAGACACATCTGCTTTTGAGAGGTGACGAGCGACCACGGGGCAGGGAAGCCCCCTGAGGTGCTGCCTCCGCTGAAGAAGAGGGTTTTGTTCCGCAGAGTTCAGTTTCTCACCCCTCCCGTTAAAGCTCCCTCTTGCCCCTGCCCGGGAGGAACCAGACTGAACCAGGCCCAGGTGTGGGAGCGGGTAGGGAGACAGCAGCGGCGGGGGACACTGCCTTCCCTCAGCGGAGAACTGTCCCAGCCCGGTGTCACCGCAGCTCATCCCGCACCCGCGGCCTCAGGGACGAGTGGGCAGCCCCTGAGGGAGAAGGGGTTCCGACTGCTCGGCCGCCTTCCCGCCCGCCGCCGCGGCGGGGCGAGGCGT
>NW_010243829.1:0-16071 GCF_000690775.1 Eurypyga helias | reverse complement strand
GGGGAGCCCCAGCGAAAGCCCCGCCACAACTTCTGCTGGGTTTTTTTAGGTGGCTGAGCTAAATCTAATTAAACCAGAGCATGTTTAAATGAGCTTCGTTTAACGTGCACTTTGTACAGCCCCTCTATTAATAACGACAGCTCTTGGGTTTATTTTTAGTGCTACCGTTTTTCGGTCTTTCCTGATATTCCCAGGGCTTGAGTGGAGCATTTATCAGAAGGGGCGGGGGTGGGGTTGTCTTTCTGAAATGCTGCTTTGGAACTGTCCTGTGAACTAGTCCTTGCTGTGCTCAGGAGGCACCGCGGAGACCTGCGGGTGAGATGTAAATCTGTGCTTTCAAGCTAAAACAAGACCATATTCCATAGCAAAAATGTTTTTATTTTAAGGAGAAGGCAAATAGAAGGGAGGAAAAATGCTACTTTTTAAATACAGTTTTTTGAGGGTAACCTCGCAAAAAAAAAAGGGTTTTCATTAATCCGACGTAAAGAAGGCATCACGTAATTTGTATGCTGTTTGGGATTTTTTCTTGATTACACCAAATCAGATTAAACTTACCCAGGAAGAGGGTAGGGGAAACCATAATATGGCATTTTAAACCAAAAGATCCCTGTATGTGTTTTTGATTGAAGTATTGCCCGAAACAGAAGGTTGTCTCTCGCTGGCCTGGCGGGTTTGCCTCAGTCAGGTACAGTTTTGGAAGCTCCCTGCATACCATCCCTGTGGATAGTGAGGATGTCAGAGGCTAAGGAATTGGCACATGAGAAATAAAGGTAGCTGTTCCAGTACCTGAAGGGGCTACAAGGAAGCTGGGGGGGACTTTTTACAAGGGTCTGTAGTGACAGGACAAGGGGTAACGGGTTTAAACTGAAAGTGAGGAGGTTTAGATTAGATATCAGGAAGAAGTTCTTCCCGGAGAGGGTGGGAGCACTGGGACAGGTTCCCAGAGAAGCTGTGGATGCCCCATCCCTGGAAGTGTCTAAGGCCAGGCTGGATGAGGCTTGGAGCAACCTGGTCTAGTGGAAGGTGTCCCTGCCCATGGCAGGGGGTGGGACTGGGTGGTCTTTAAGGGCCCTTCCAACCCAAACCGCTCTGTGACTCGGTTCCCAGGGCAGGACATTTTGGGCACTTAGGCTACAGCCTTGTCTGTCCTCCCACCTGTATGCAGTAGGGAACTGCAGAGGAGCTCCAGTTAGTCTCCAGGTACTTGGAGTTTGCAAACACGGCGCAAGATCACTAGAAAGAGAGAAGCTGTACATGCAGATACTTTGAGTGGAAGGGAGAATATAATTTCAACCTAATTTTAATTCCTACACTAATGACTGAAGCAGCAGGCAAAAAATCCCCCACGCACGTGAACAGACACGTGCATGCACATGTACACTTTACAGGGAATTACTTTTACCAACTGATCCTGAGTCTTGGCTTGACTGATTCCAGGAAAAGCCCCAGACCCAGATCTGCACAGGAATATTAGTGAACTTCTGCAGGGAACACAACGTGACGTGCGAACTGAAGTGAATGTCCAGCTCTTGTGTGTGCAAAGGGAAGCCTGTGAGTGCAGTAAATGCCTGTGTTGTGAAACCTTAAAATTACAGTAAACCTAGCAAACCCCCAGTCTACACGCTGCTTTAAAGTCATCTTGGTATTCTGGGGAACGTGCGTCATAAATTTTGAATAGATGGGATTAGCAATATCATGAAGGGGAATCCCACGGGACCCATCTCCAGCAGGGAAGGAATCTTGTAAAAGACATTCACAGTAAATCCTTTCACAGGCCTTGGCACTTGGATGTGACTCCATGGATTCCCTTTTAGGTTTCCTTGTGAGGGAAAAACCCAGGTCCTTTTGGGCTTTTGCTTCTGCGCGTCGGGTTTGTGGTCGGAAAGCACCATGCGGGTGCTCTCACCTTTGTTTCTCAGCACCTGCAGCATCTGGCAGACGCACGGCAAAGCAGAAGCAGCAGCACGGAACATGGCATTACTGGGAGGGGGAGATGCAGGTCTGAACTGTCGGCCCTCTTGGGGCAAGCAAATGGCAGAAAGCAGGTCTGGGGCTGTGCCAGACTAGTCCTGGGAGACGAAGTGGTTACAACAGCTGATTTTTAGAATAGCCTTGTTCATGCCACTCTGTGCAGCCTGGTCCAACAGGAGACTCAGCTTTCCAGGGCACAGCTCTGAGAGTCCACGACTGAAGTCCCTGCACACGAGTTTCAGTCTTCAGACGTCTTGCAGGGAATGAGGCGGCTTTTCAGTCCCGGCTGTGAAGAGTTCATAGAGCAGGCAGGTCTTTAGGAACGTAGCGATACACTTCAAAATCCCTTGGCTCTTCTACTGCTGCGGACGGTGTGCAGCCACTGCGGCTGGACAGACAGGCTTCTCCAGGAAACAGAGACACTTTTGGTGCTTCTCACTCGGTCTCTTGGCTTCTGGCAAGTCAAGTCGACGCTCATTTCACACCAGGGTGACTGACCGTGCTTCTCCTGTATTGTTAAAAAACACCCTCGGTCAAAATCGAGGTGTTGCGACACGTCCTTACCTAGCTAGTCGTCAGTGTTGCGGTTCTTAGACTTCAGGAACCCTTCAGAACAGGTCCATCTGCCTTGCTGTCTCCTTTCCTGTGGTCTGTTTTGTGGCAACGAAGGGCTTTGGGTCTCCACAGGGCTGAATGAAGGGAGACTTCAAAGTACGTTGGGAAAAATAACGAATGGAACCAGCTCTGCTCGGCGGGGGAGGGCACCCTTCAGTTTGCCAACAGAGAAAAAAGGGTTGATTGGTTCGTTCAGTCGTGAACACGGGCCGGTGCACGGCCAAGACTCACACCGTCACCACATCAACCCTTTTGTAGACCCTCCAGCATCTGCAAACAGGCTGTGGAAGAGGAATGATGATCTTGGCTTCTCTTCCTGCTTTACCAAGGTCCTTCGCGTCACGAACTTCAGTGAGTTGAGAAAGGTGGTGCTTCTGTCCTTGCAGCTGAGCTAGGAAACAGGGTCGTATGGCTTCTCTCAGCTCAAACGAGTAGCGAGGGGAAAATGCTAACCTGCTTAGAAATCCCTTCTCACCAGGGCACAGAGAGCTGGCTGAGGTCGGAACCAGGGCTGAACATTATCTCATACATCCCCTGGAAGCTGTGGGCTGTTACGCTGGTGTCACCAGCAGGCTCTGAGCTTCTCGACACTCTTGGGAGTGCTGGGAGCCAGGTGAACGCCAGCGACTAAGGAGGCTGAGCTTTGTAAACCTTTTTGCCACCTCAGATCGGGCTTTCCAAAACAAGGACATGGCTTGGCCACAGTTGAGATGGATTAAGTCTCCCAGAAAAGTTGTTTTCTCTGCTGCCATCTGACACAGGTGGAACTAGTGCCAGCGTAGCGAGTGGGAATTACAGCCAACGTGACGCGGAATATCTTGTGCATGGGCCTATGTAGCTGTGTAATTGCTTGGCATGTCTTTGGCCCTTCACTTGTCCCAAGTGATAGGTGTGCGAATGGGTTTATAGGAATAATAATTCTCGAACTTACAGCCAACTCTTTTCCTCCCTCCATTGCACTGCTGGAAAAGATTTCACAGCCGTTTGCACTCATTGCGGAAGCCCACAAAGAGGTGAAGTTAATCAGAACTTTGGCTGTCGCTCGCTCCTAGCAGAGGTTTTTTGGAGCTGTGTTTCCGCGTGCAGAGCAATCGAGCTCACCTCATGTTTAGAAGGGAGTAGGGTAAGGGTTGACCTGTAACAAAGACAAACACAGATCTGGATCATCTGGAACACAGAGTGGTCCATGGGCCACAAAAAAGAGAAGAAGGTTGAAATGACATGTGAAGCAGGAGTAACTCTCCTCCCGCCGCTCGAGGTTCACACAGCAGTGTGTGACACTGAAAGGGCAAACGGTGGTAGAACTTGCGCTCACCTGTTGTGGTGCTGAGATCGGCGATGTGCTGAGGTTACGGATGGGAATCCTGGGGATTCATTGCAGAGCATAGCAAGGAATATCAGGTGCTTCGTGCGTGAAGATTAAAGGAGGCTTTAAGTAGAACTCTGGAACACAAAAGGAAGTTTGACTGTTAAATGCAGGAGCGAGTACGCCCTCCCGATGCGCCACACACTCGCTTCCAGAGCATCCATCGCTTCTTCTGCATTTTCCTTATCAAATAGATCGTATTTTCCTCTCCCACTCTGTCTTTGATACGGGATTTGTGCCTCAGCATCGTCCCCCAGGTGCTGGGAGCCCTGCATAGCAAGAGGAGAGCGCTGTGCCCCTTTGTGTTTGCCTTGGGCAAGGCTCTGTCCTTCCCTAACAGCTCAGGCAAGATGGAGTCAGAAGTCGGCGAGCTCTGTGAGCCTAAAGGCTGCTCCCTGGGGTTGGTTTTGTGGGTTTGTGTCTAATCTATGAACTTCACGTCACTTAAGTGCAGATTCTCCCTGTGGTTTAGTACAAGCAGCCAACGGTTGAATTCATACTGTATTCTCACCGGTGAAACTTCGCCAACTTGTGCCAAGCAATATATTCTGCATGTTCCCAGTTTACATATTAAATCTGTGGGGTAGAAGTGGGCAAGAAGTAGGAAGTCTCCTATTACTTCTGTACAGTGAGAAATAGCATGAGGTGGGTGGATACAGTTTCTTAGGGAAATGAGCTGTCTCTGCTGTGAAGGAACATTTAAATAGACAGGAACAGGTTGAAACATAAACCGAAGTAGGAGCATTCACTTCCCGCTTTATTCCAGACAAGAGCAGTGATGTTGCCCAGACAGGACATGAGTATGTTGTCATGGAGTTAGAAACATTTGCACACGTAGATTTGGACCTTGCTGGAGTGCAGGATCTGCAGCCAACCATTTGTTCACAGGGGTGGGAGGAAACAATTGGGGATTTTTCAGGGTGGGGAAAACGCTGTGTAAGCAACCACGGCGTGTGTTTTGAAAGATGGAGGTGAGAATGAGCAGGGACTTGTCACTACAGAGATACCGTAGTGCAGTCTAAACCCAGCGTTTCCATTGCAGCTCTGTGCTGTGTGGCATGTGAAAATACACTGGGTCTTGAATTCGGCAGTGTCGCCGTGCTGCAGACCCCCCCCTCTCCCCACCCAGCGCTCCTGGGGTCAGGGGCTGTTCCCTGTGCTGCATTGGTACCGCACGCAGCACAGGAGGCTTCCGCGCCGTCCCTCAGGCTCCCAGCAGCCCTTGCGCTAAACATAAATAACAGCACTGCACTTCGGCGAGGGGTGCAGGAGTATTTCCTCTTCCTGAGGGAAGACCTGGACTTGTCCGGATTTAAAGAACCAAGTTTTCACTTCCGGAAGGCAAACCAGTGGATGTGACAAGTCTGCTTTTGGAAAGCCCCATTGCCCTGTAGGACCTTAGTTAATTTTTGGTGTAAAGTAAAACCCTTTTCATAGTGAGTGTGCTGATGTTCCACACAGAAAGCCAAAAATTACTGCTCGGAGCCCAGCTAGGAAGTTGCAGGGGTAAAACCTTCTCTCACTAAACACCTTTGGCAGTTTCTGGTGAAGATGAAAGGAGGGCGAACTGGGCAGACCGATATTTTTGCCACTGCTCTGGTTCGTGTGAGATCAGTTCTTGCCTTTCCAGCAACTCCGGGAAACTCCTTTAGTCTGTTTGTGCCTCGCTTTCCCCACACTTACGCATATGCTGTCACTCTGCACGCGTGCCGCCCCGGTGGAACCAGCGGGAAGGGCAGCAGGCACGGTGGCCGGGGCAGGCCCTCCTCTGGCCGGCGCACCCTGGGGTGAGCCCCACCGCGTGCCAGCGTGGCCGGCCGTGAGCTGCTGTGGGCAGCCCTGCCGCTGCGCTGGCATGACGGAGTTAACGGTGAGTGTCAGTAAACTGTGTAGGTGCTGTGCTGGTAACCCCGCCGAACTGCAGCTCAGCGGCTGTGGTAGAAAGTTGAGATTGTCCATTCTCCTGTAAGCGGGAAGTTACGAAGGGCTTTAGAGACTTCAGCCAGACGAGGCTGAAAAGATCGTCCTTTGAAATGGACTGTCCTAAAATCATGTTGTCCCGTAACAGGATTATCCATGGAAAGACAGAACATTGATACCTTCATCCTATAAAATGACATCCTTAAAATATCTCC
This sequence comes from Eurypyga helias, assembly GCF_000690775.1. Classification (NCBI taxonomy): domain Eukaryota; kingdom Metazoa; phylum Chordata; class Aves; order Eurypygiformes; family Eurypygidae; genus Eurypyga; species Eurypyga helias. The sequence goes on along the minus strand of NW_010243829.1, from coordinate 9,984 downwards.
TCCTGTTGAACTGCTGGATGTCTTTAGGGCAAGGAGGTGATGAGTCGGCTACTTCACAAGTTTCCGTGGTTGTGTAGGAAGGCGCAGAAGCGGGAGGTGGCGTGGTGAGGTGTAACCCACCTTTGCCGAGCTCCTTCTGTAGCAGCTAGCTTTCGTTAAAGGCAGGAGAGCGCAGGCAGCCCGGCCCAGCCAGCGCCGTGGAGGTGACTGTCACTCCAGCTATGCCGTGCCTGCAGCCTGTGCTCAGTGAGTGATGGATCCTCGAGATCCGTCGAGACCTTGCTGTTCGCATCCATGGGCATCCTGCAGGAAACCCCAGGGCTTCTGTCACAGACACCCTCACGAGCCCAGCCTAAGTTCCGCGTTGCAAGTACTGCGCTTTGAAGCCACGATTGCTCTTTCTTTAGCCTTCCCCAAGTGCAGTTGTTTTGGCCACCGTTGGCATTGCATCAGCAAATACATCGCCCGTCAATCTCAGTTGTTGCCACCCCACGAGGCAGTGGGCTACAGGGCTTTGCCAATCAGCAGCTGTATTTCCGATCTCTTCTGTCTGTCGTCATTCCATTTCTGACCTTGATTATTACAGATTTCTCTCCTATGTACTCCCAGCCTCCCTCCAGCATCACGGTTTGGGGAAGCAGGAGATCCGCTTACAGTGTTCCCTGCCTGAACCCTGGGCACAGGATGTGTCTTGACACAGTGAATGTGGAGCAGTCTGCTTCACCGAGAGTTCAGGGGCTCCTGGTCTCTCAAGACGCTGCGGTCACTGCCCCAGGCTTCCGAGGACACTTGCCAGTGACTCCAGCGTGTTTCCCTTGCGCTCCCCAGTCAGTGTCCCAGCTCCATTGCTCTCCTCCACTGGCAGCAGTCCAGGTGAAGCGGAGCTCTCTTCCCTCTCACAGCTGATAAATGCAGAGAAGCGTTTTATTTCCTTTTTGAATGGTTTCAGCACAGGGAATGGTACCAATAAAACAATGAAGCTCTTACCAAATATGACATAATGGTTCTTCGTGGTCCCGTCATTCCCTTCCTAGATAGCAGAGCTGTTCCTGGGCCGTCAGCCCATTCGTCTGATAGGACTGTCATGATAGCCAGAAGAAAACAGTCCGTCCTAGCTCAGAGGAGAATTCTTTCCTCTTGAACAAGCAAAGCTTTCTATCTCTCTGTGCCTTGAGCCGCAGGAGGAGGTGACTGAGGCCAGCTCGGTTCCTACAAACAGAAACCTTTATCATTGTAAATCAACGTGGTGAGTAGCAATCGGCTGCTTTGTCTCTAGAGACATTTAATAAAGTAGCCCGTAACCTCTTTGTCATCCATTAGTCACCAGATATTGGACATCCCATTTTTAAAGCAGCATTTCTTTTTAAGAATATATAGCCTATGAAAGATCTATATTTTACCTCTTTTCGGATGGAGACTTTAAAAGGATATTCTTACTTCCCACTCTGGACTGAAAGTGCTGAGAAAACCCTGGGGTACATGAAGAAGATGCATGTTTAGCAGGGGCTTTGCTTTTTTGCTAATACAGCGTACACCCCCAGCCTGCTCGGGAGGCCAGAGCATCCTCCAGAACAGTTGCTGAAATCCAGCCCGCCCAGGGATTTAGGGAGAAATGGCATTATGGAAAATATGGAAACCCATTGCTTCCCTTCATATAATATCCTACAAAATCTTTAAGCTAAAAAATAGATTCAAATTTATCAGTTGCTGAAGTCCATTACTCTGCCTGTCTGGAGGGCATTTTCTTGCTTTTAGCTGATTTGCCGCAAACCTCTGGTTCTGCACACGCTGCCCACAGTGGCAGATGTCACTGCTCCCAGGCAGGAGCTGCCCGAGGTTGGACATGGCACTGGCCTGAGCTTGGGCACAAAATACAGTACAGCCCACGTCTTCTTGGAAGCAGAGCAAAACTTGGAAACCTGAACCCTACAAAGTCCAAAAAAAGGCACGTAACAAATCGAAGGGCCAGGTATTTAATTGCTTCTGTTTAGTCTTCTGGTTCTCTTCAATGTCATGATTTTTGGGGCCTGATGCAAGATTTTTGACATTGATGATGCGGCTGTTCTCACAGCCGGGTTTGGACGGGCACTTCATTGCAGGACATCTTGTACCTGTGTAACTGGACCCCAGCTCCCCGTGAAACTGGCCATTTTTAGCTGTCCTGTCCGTCAGCTGATGACACCAGCATTTTCCTTCTGGCCCAGCTTCTTTCCAATCCTTACTCTGCATCCCAGAGTGAGACTTGACAGATGTGTGTCCGGGGCAGGGCGAGGGGAAGACCTTGCCGACGCGTTGCGCTCAGTGGCGCGCAGTTTTCGCTGCAGTTACTAATTGTGTAGAACAGTGAGTGCAGCACGACTTCCGCGAATGCCCGAGTGGCGAGGGCATTTGGTAAATGGCTGGACACACACTGTAACAGAGGTTCCTTTCTCCAGAGGGCTTTATTACGTGTCCTTTCTTGGATTTTTGAGTTCAGATCCTGGGACTGGTATATTAATTTTATTTTTTTAATTATATTTCCTCCTTTTATGTTCTGCGATTTCCTTAACTCAGCCTTTCCCGATCAATAATAGCTGCAAACAATTTGCCTTTCACTGCACATACAAAATCTGTAATAATGGTTTCAAGTCTTTATAGTTTCCTTAGTGCTGTTAAATTTATTATCCCTCATTAGCATAGGAAAAAGGATCAGTAATGGCCGGCCGCAGTGGCAGGCGAGCAGCAGAGCTGGCATCCACTTCTTGTACAAATAAGTACTCTAGAATGAAAAAACAGCCAAACACGTTTCCTCCAGAAATTTACTGCAGGGCTATAATTATCAGCATAACTTCTCGACGGTGGCAAGTGCTGTTTAATTTCTTGAGCGTGTTACTGGTTACTCAGTCCCTTTCAGTAGTGGGTGAGGTCAACCTGGGTTGTCACAATGGTGCTTTCTGGCCTTGGAAATCCAAGCCAATGCTGGAAGGGCTCGGCTGTCCCCACTCCTAACCTCCGTCCTGCGGCTGCCCTCCCCTCTGCTCCATGGCCCTCCCCACCCCCCTTAAGCCCTGGAGCAGGAGTAGGCAGAGGATCCCAGTGCTGCCTCCCGCACCCAGCAAAGCAGCTGGGAAGGGGCAGAGCCCTGGACACGGCGTGGCCGGCGCACCAAGCCGGGTGGCTGGGGCTGGTGCAAGACTCTCTAGCAGCAGCGCGGTACTCGGGGCAGGGGCACAGTGGATCCTGCCCCACGGGACAGGTCAAACCCAGGAATGCTTGGCTTCTCCTCCTGGGGGGGGAAGAGAGATTGCTCATATTGTTTTCTGTAGGCTTCAGGCTAGGTCTTGCTCGTTTTATTTACTGAAACTGTTTCAAGCCGTTGACTTGAGCAACACTGCTCATACGGGTAAAGGAAACAAGAATTTGGCCTGGTGACAACTTTAAAGTCCAAGGATTTATGTTCCTTGCATCCCTCAGATTTGTTTGCAAATGTTGACGCATACTCCTAGATTTTCACTCATAAAAATGCTGCTTGTGTTTTGGGGTTTCTTAGAAAAATATTTTTACATCGCTTTCTACCCTGAAGGGCCGTTTGGAATTCACACTCCCAGGGCAGTCAAACAACACTCCAGGTTTGGGTTTAACTGGGAAGAGGCAGGAAGCCGAGGTTTAGTACGCTGCTCTCTGAACAGGAGGTGACTTTGAAGACAGCTTTGGGGTCAGCTCTGAATATCCCATCCTGTAGTGGCCCAAGCAAGACTGGCATCTTTGATTTTCTCACTTTGGCTTTCCAGCGTTTGATTTTATTAGCTGGGAGAAAAAAAAAAGGACATAAACTTTTAACAGAAGCGTGTGAGAACTGGCATGTCAGGAGCGATGACAGTACGTGCTGTGCAGCGTGAACCCGCAGGCACTCGGTACAGACTGGGGGCTTTGGCTCTGGGCAGTTCAGTGGCCTCAAACATTCTTGTCTGCCAGTAAAGAAAAACATTTTGTCTTCAGCATGATGTACACCTAGAAAATACATGGATTTTTTAGCGGGACTCTGAGTGGGGATTGAACCCAGCACCTCCCTCCCTGGAAAGCGTGACCAGTTTGAACTTCATTGCTGCTGCCTGGTCCCTGGAGGTCCCCGCTCCAGGGCACTCGTGATGTGCTCCATCACGCAGGGCTCCGGCGGGAGCAAAGCATTGCTGCTCCAGCCTGGGCACCCAGCTCAGTCCATGCTCCCTGCTCTAGCCGGGGCACCCCGGGAGGGAGGAGCTCAGTCCATGCTCCCTGCTCCAGCTGGGGCACCCCGGGAGGGAGGGAGCTCAGTCCATGCTCCCTGCTCCAGCCGGGGCACCCCGGGAGGGAGGGAGCTCAATCCATGCTCCCTGCAAGCCGAGTGTGGGCTGACGAATGCGGGGTCAGGCTGGAGCGTTTTGACGAGGCAGTGCTGCTTTGAGTCCAGAGTCAAAGCCCCCACGCTCTCCGAGGGCACACTAACACCCATACGGGTTTGCTTGCGTCCACTTACTTTTCCCCGTACTCGCGCTGAGTCCTGCTGTAAGAAGTACTGATTAGGGTGACTGTGACTGCACTGGGACGCAGTTCTGCGCGTATGCAATACCATATGTTAGCAGGGGATTAGGTACGGATGCTGTCACAGCTTCCTGAACCCCAGCGCCGTGTCCTGCTCTCTGCAGAGATCTCAGCCCTCTGTGCCTCTCGTACCCCCTCGCACTGGGGATGGGGTACCCCCATGGCTTTGCCACGCAAGCACCCGGGAGGTAGATGAGCTGCATTTGAGGTGGGCTCTTCGTTCTCTTGGATAACTGCTGATATTGCGGAAGTGCTGAAGAGTTGTGGATATGAACCAGTGCAGGAAACGTGTTCCTAAACCTCCTGGGCAGAAGTCGAGGGAGGGGGTTGGGCTGGATGGAGCAGGAAAGGAGAAGGGTGTCCCAGTGCCACAAGCACCAGCCTGCACTGCTTTCTTCAGGCTTAGCTTTCCACTGAGAAGAGGTCAGTTGGGAAACAAGGAATTACTGAACCTCTGCTCCACATGCTCCCATAGCCCCAGCACCCTATACCACCCTCAGAGCCCCTGTGGTACTGTGACACTCTCAGCGTTTCGGTATCGTGAAGGATTGGAGTGACTGTTCCTGGCACATTGTTGTCCTTCTCAAGGTGAAGCTCCTCTCCGTTCTGCGTATGCCTCACGAGTGGTAACCGCAGCCTTTCCAGCCAAGGAGCCTCCTGATTTCAATGCTCTTTGTCCTGTGAAGCTGCTATTGGGCAAGACAAAGTGGTGAATATCATACTGGACGGCTTCTGGTTTAGCCACAGCTGACAACAGCACTGGGAGAAGGGAATTGGATCCTGATTTCCTATAGGATGGAGCAGCATTGCCGTAGCCCTTCTGAGCTCAGAGATGTAATTACAAAATGGGTCTATAAACAAAAATTCGCCATTATGGAGCAAATAAAACCAAAGGGTAGTTAATCCAGGGATATATCACACATCAAATTAAATCTCACTTTGCCTGCAGTAATAACAGAAATAATTCATTAAGATAAACCTCTGGATTATGCACAGCATCTGGAGATAGAGTTAAGACCTTAGCTGGGAGTGCATGTGCATGCACACTCCCTTCCTCCCCCCTCCAAAAATGATGCCAGCATTAAAAGCAGTTGAGTTTTGCCTGTTGAACTTTTCACATCCATTGCTTTCTGGCACTTAGGGAGAAACCAAAAGTGATTCCCGAAGAGAGCTGTCTCTGGAAGGATAAAAAATGCCCACGTCCTTCTTTTCTGCAGAGGTGTGTAACATGATGTAGGGGCCCCTGTGCAGAGCCGGGACAACACAGAAAAATGTTGACGTGCAACCCTGAACTCAGTCTGGCTTTTTCCGAAGCCAGTGGGGGTTTGTCCATGTGTTTTGAGGGAAGCTGAAAGAGGTTCTTCCATCCGCTCTGTCTCACCTGGGCAGCGGGAATAACACTGGTAGTGAAGATGTTAGTGAGCCGTTTGGAAATTTATATTACCCTAATGCTAACCGTGGGGTGACAGGTTTCATCTGTACAAGTTGGGCAGGACAGTAGGGTTAAAACTGAATCTGCAGCTACTCCCAGTCTGAAAGCGTCAGTGTTAGCCCAGCATCCTACTAAAGTGCCAGGGGTGACCGGTCACGGACCAGGGAAGAGCAGTGCACTCCTCTGCAGAACACGTTCAGCAGTTTTCAGTAACATCTGCCACTGTAAAGCACTTCCTTCCTGTAATCCTGAATAATACTAAAGATGGACAAACTGCTGCGGGTTACGTAAAATGGAATCACAAAGCCTAAAAAATACTCAAGCTGAAACGGATACAAAACTTGCTTGTCATTTCTGTAAGCTCTTTGGGGCAGAAATCCTCTCTTCCACGTCTGTTTTCGTAGCTCTGGTGCTGACCCCCTCTTCCTGCTCTGCACCAACTCTTACGGCTGTCAGGAGCGTACCACTGGAAGCTGTCAAATACTTTGATGGATGTTATTGCTGCTCCTGTTCTTGTTCCAGACCTTGCTGTCTTGTCTTCCATTCAGAAAAACCTCCCTAGGACATGCCCAGGCTGCTGTAACAGCATGCTGAAGACTAGACTAGACAAACCGCTGCCAGGAGCAGGCCTGCTTTTGGACAGAGGATCTCACAGGGGATTCCTCAGGGTCCAGACCAGCCCTGTTTTCAGGAACCCAGCAGCAAACCGTATGTTAAAAATTCTTCCTGGCAAGAACTATAATGGTGTAATTGGCGGAGCAGGGGTAAACCAGCCCTCGCCCGTGGCTGAAGGCACTCCGCCGCATCCACACCGTTCAGCCACACTCATTTTCTTCTGGCCCTTCCTAGAAAAGGCCCGCCGCCGTGTTTCCTTCCTTGCCCTGCAACAGCTGGTGGAGCAAATGGCTTTTTCTGTGACTCATGCTGGGTAATGGTGGGCTGTAAATCAGTGTGTGCTTGGGAGCTCCCAAGGAATAGCGGCCATCATCTAATTATATTTCTAATTACGGTTACAGGGAGACTGAAAACAGCAAAGACTACATGTGTGGACTTCCAACAAAATATGTATTTGGAGAATCCCGTCAGGGCTGCCCAAAATATGTTAGAGAGCAGGAGACAAATTGAGACACTCTGAAGGCCACAGTGACAGGTGACTGTGTATATGAAGGATCGGAGAGTAAACGCCTGGGAAAGGACAGTGATGAGTTTGGGATGCAGAACAGAGAAGGCCTAGCAATGGGTGCCTGGAAGAGCTGATCAAGAAGACAGGATCGGGGGGGGGCGGGGCAAGCCACAACAGAAGCCAAGGCTGAGAACTGCCACATCATAGTATCTGCTGCAACAGGGCTTTAAATTCGCCAGGGAGCGGGAATGGGGACTTGCTCTTAACTCATATGTGAGGCACCACTGAACAGGCTTAAATCAAGGGGTTTTGCCTCCAGAAAAGAGCCCTGAAAGGGTTCTCTGCTCAGCCTGGCAGCAACTGTCACAGGATTGCAGCTTGGGGGGAAAAAACTCTGAAAGTAAGCCCGCGAGGTCGCCTGGTACGTTCAGTAGCCAGAAGCACCGTCAGCTTTTGGATGCTGTCAGGACTTCAGAGACGAGTAATCTGTGACCTCTGGAGACAACCAATTTCACTGCTTCGCAGCAGATCTTCAGAACCCAAAGGCTCTCCTTGCAGCCCCATTGCTTCTCATCCGCATTGGGCACAGGGATCTTGGAAAGAGGTGTTCTACAGGAGACTGAGGAAGGGTCTGGCAGTGTGAAAAAAAGGAGGTTCCAGAGAGGAAAGAAAGAAACCTTCTCCCATCCATAACCAGGTCATGTTATCTACCACTCCAGCCAGGCGTCTTGGTTTCCCCAGGCGTGTCTGGAATTCATCTATGCCGTCTGAGTGATGGTGCCCAAGCTCGTTCCTCAGCAGGCAGTCGTGCAAGAATAGGTTTTCCCCACTTCAGCCTTCCGGGAAAAGGAAGCGTAAAGGGGCGCTCAAATACAAGAAATTCAGGTGCCTCTCGTTTGCGTAAAGCAGAATTAAGAAGAGACGGGAGAAGTGGTGGATGAGTGCTGGGACAGTTTTAAAATGGAGCCGTGTGGCTGAAACAAGTTGAAAAAGGGGATCAGCTTGCACGGAGCCAAACTGTTGCCAGCCTTCCTGGAGCTGCAACAACTGGAGCTTAGTGAGAGCCCTGCCCTGCAGGGTTTCTGCCAGGCTGACCCACTGCCGGGCCGGACGCTAACAGCGCGTCTCCAGGAAAATCACATCTCTACAAATAAGGCCGAATCTTGTCAACAGGAAACACTTACAGGAGAGTTCAGACGTGGCTCGAGATAGGACCCTGTTGGCTCCCAGGTGTGGGATGTGAAACGAGCTGCCTGCCAGGGCTAGGTAGACTTCCAGGCCGCGGGGTGCGATTCCAGCTGACACGCACCAAGTCACTTGAGCCTGGGAATCAAATAAGGAACTGCTCAACAGGCTTTTCACTCCGACCCCTGGTGGGTTTTTACTGTGTCCAGGACAGGAAGAAACCCTATATAACCAGCTTTTTCCAGTGCTATTTTTTGTTTCCACCTCAGTTTGTGAGCAAAATCATCAAGTGCAGGAAATCCAAGTGAGCAGGGCGAGCTGAAACGTTGGGCTGGGGCTGGGGCCGGGGCCGGGAGGGAGCTGTGGCAGCGCTGCCGCTTGGAGGGTAACACGGGGAGACCTGTACGCGCAGATTTCTCTTCTAAACTCAGGATCAGAAAATTGGTGATTTGCCTCTTCCCTCCAAGAGGCCTTAGAGTGTTTGAGACATCCCTGCACCCCAGCCCTGGGCAGAATGGAAGAAAAGGCACTTGTTTGTTGCCTTCGGCATATTAATGCGCCTTCCTCTCTTTTATTTCCTTTTTTATTCTGGTTTCCTGTGTGTGCTGAAGCATTGAAACACCAGGTGATTCCTCAAACATTCCTCGTTTGCGTATTTGGCCGTTCCATGAGGGCCGTGCGTCTCAGTTGCTCTGACAGTACCTTTCTGTGCAATCATTCCCCCTGCGACGGTGCCAGTGCCGGAGTGCTGGTACAAACCTCTTGTCCTCTGCAAGGTAACTGAGCTTCCACATTGAGCACTGACACTTGAGTTTGGAAACTATCACTTGCTTAATAACTCTGCATCCGTCATTCTTGGATGAAATCCATGGCAAACAGAATGTGAGAAAGTGAAAACTAATGAGCGTCTTCAAGAAAGGATAGGGAGCTTCTGTTATTTCATTTAGTCCTAAGAGTTTAACTTCTGGCACCTCCATCACATTTCCAAATGGTAACTAAAGGTTGTTACTTTTTCAAGTTGTGCTGTGTAGCACATTTCATCAATTAAAATGCACCCTCAATGCAAAATCACAACAGGGCCAGCCTGGCATGAAGGATGCTATCATGTCATGGGTTTTTTCTTTTTTTAAAGGATACTTTTGTTTCAGATTGCTGGGATCGTTATAGAGCAGATTTAAATTAAAGAAAACACAGATTTAAATATAACCATGAGTACAGCATGCGTTCATCTTGGAGTACTCTGCAGCGTGCACTCCACGTGGAGCGGACTGCTTTGTGTGCCCTCCTTCTACTGAAGGGCATAAGGGTCGCCTTTATTCCGTGGGGTTTATGCCACTACCCCGTGCAGGTCCGAAGTTTCCATAGCAGCGTTACCAGGTGGCACTCTGAGGGCAGCCGAGGAGGGTGTACGACAGGCTCGGGGTTGCGCAGCAGCGGGACGAGGAGGGTGAGGGGTAGGTGGCTGGGGTGTGCCCGCCCCGCCCCTCCCTGCCCCTGCCGAGGGGTACAGCCCCGCTGCCACGGCTGCTCTGTAGGTCGCTGCTTCCCACCCTCCCTGTTTACCTGGGGTTAGTAACGTTTGGGGGCCCATGTTCCCTAAAGCGTAGTGCGGTGCTGCTTCCGCTCGCCGTCTGTTCCTACGGCTGCACCCGCAGAGCAGGCCCGCTCTGACCCCCCCCTGCTC
>NW_010243828.1:0-8796 GCF_000690775.1 Eurypyga helias | reverse complement strand
AAAAATGCTCAAGTGAGTAGCACTCAGAGAGAAGTCTGATGCTTTCCTTCACCGGCATTACTGGTTGTTTTAGTAGCAAACATTAGATACGTTTTGGCACTTAAAATACTTCCATCGAGCATGCTATTCTTCCTACTTTCATCCGTCAAGTTTACTGGCAACAAACCTGCATCACTCCTGTTCTCTCCCTTCTCCATCTCTGTTCGGAGTATTCCCCAGCTTTAATTTACAGGTGAGCCAAGAACAAGGGAAACCTGATCCAGTGGGCTACAGCCAGACCAGGAAGCAAGTATTTCTGGAGCTCTACCCTCTCTCTTACTCAGTGAATAGGAAACTGAGTACCCCACATGCTTTGAGGTCAATTTATTTATCCGTTTACAACTGTATAAAGCCGTCCTAACAAATACAACAGGATACAGGAGTTCTAATCCTAGCCCTATCCCTAATGAGCGTGCAGCTACTTAATTAAGCTAAAGAAGCTGTACTAGTTCTAAAACTCAGTATTTCTGACCTCGTGATAAAGTTTTCACTCAGATCTCCCATCGCAGTATCGCAAAGGTTCAGATTTGCAACTTTCAGCTAAATCTGGTTCCATAACATAACGGCAGTAAAGTTCTGTGAAGCGCAGGTTCCAATCCCACAAGGTTCCCCTTGTGCGAGGTACACCTGAAACGGGAGCTGTCCCTTACCACTCCAAGCTTGCGCTCTCTGAGGCAAGGTGACATTTCTACCTTGTGAACTGCGACCCTCTGCACTCGTTTCCTTTCAGCACTTCAAATACCAGAGCTCTCACGTACTCGTCAATCAGTCAAGAGCTTCTGATGAACTCTTGTTTCGGTACCGCAGGACAACCCTCCGATCCATCTTTCTGAACATACTTTCCAATTCTAAACCCTAAATCCTTCCTTCAGACATCAATTTTACCTGACTATTGTGATTAAAGAACAACTCCAAGCAGGGGTTTAGCACTTCTAAGAAATCCCTTTGTAATAAATTAATGATGGAATTAATTTCTGTCTGCATTGGCACATCCTTAGGGCCGAAATTCATAAAGAGTCCCAAATCTATGCATCTGCTTTGATTTTCTAGAGTTTACAGAAAAGGATAAATTGGGAAATTCTTCAAATTAACATACAAGTTTATCATGTTCCCATAAACACCCACAACCACTCCCGCAACAAAAGCATTTTACAAGTGTGAAAGAGAAAGGTTTTGAAGCGACACGGACCACCATTTATTTAAAAAACATACCGACAACAAGCAAGGGGCACAAAACACAAAACCACTTCAGAGCAGCTTGTCATACCGAGATCATATTATTGAACCCGTAGCAGTAGCAAAACGTGGTACTACCCCAGACGTGGTAGGTTTAAATGTTGCAGTAAGTACTTGCCATTGAATTAATCAGTAACTCCTGATTACACGTGGGCTGTAAAGGGGAGTCCATATATTTCACTTATTTGTTTCAAGCACTTCTCATACTGGTAATTCAGTTCCACAGATTGCTGTACAGCATGCTTTAGATCTTCTAGCTCTTCAAAAAAATCCTAGGAAAACCCAGAAACATTCACCTTAAAGTTTCTTTTAAAGACATTCTCACTAAGAGCTCGTCAGCATTTCAGTTGTTCCCAAGTTCAAAGACACTTTCTATATTTTTATTAATACATTGTTGAGTTACGCGGACACAGCTACGGCGAGATACAGCAATGAACTACAACCTCACGTGATAATTCACAGCTTTGCCCTCAACATACAACGCAAGCAGAATTCAAGTTATATCACAGCCTGAAATACAGGCTAGTAATAGGAAAGGTGAATTAAGAAAAGAAAAAAATACTGATTTATCAGACAGCTGCAAAATGACAGTCCGAAGCGACGCGGGAATCACGTCGACTCCTCTGTGCAAGGAAACAGCTGTAATGTGCTGAAGCCAGCCAGCAGCAGACAACACGCCATTAACTTTGAAGATCTGAAAGCTGCAAGGTTATTAAAGACAACAAGTGAGCAGAGAGATGAGGAGAGTAAGCAAAAGGAGGATGATGTTAGCATTTGAAGATGACAATACTAGGGAATTTAAGATGGAAAAATAGGTACCATATTTAGTATATAACATCTTTTTAGACGCCAACTACTTTGTAGATTGCTAGTATCCATTTAGAAATTTCAGCACAACCACACTTTGCTAATAAATATCCTGTTTCAGAATAGACTCTATTCTTTATGACTACACACTGTTGGAATGCTTGATTTTCATACCCAAAAGGCTAAGATTTATGATGCATTAAACTTGACAGAGCCTAAAATGGGTAACACTATCCAACAGGTTCAACTGGCTCAGATAAAAGCGATTCACAACAAAGGAGGGAGTGAAAACGAGCAGTATGTAAGGCTACACAGTATGTAGAGACAGTCCAGTAAGAAAGCCAGAAAAACCAAGTCCTGTTGAACTTACAATGTCAGTCTATGTGCTTTCACTTTCCCACATCGACTCTTTAGTAACTATATTATCCCAGAATGCACAGCTTAAGTCGTTCTAGCTAGATTTAATTCAACTAGGAGATAAATTTATCTTCATAGAAATAAACTTCATTTAGTAAAAAAATATTGGTGGCCCTTCGCTTAAATGGAACGATGTTTTGTTCAGCTCCTGCAACTCAAGACTATTGAACAATTCTGATTCTTTGTAAACAAAGTCAGAAGTTGTTGGGAAATACAAGGACAGCAAGTAGAGCATAATCACCCAAGACTTAATTTCACCAACCTTGGAAAGTCCTATCTACCAGAGTAACACTGTGATCTACTTATATCCATCTAGATTTGACATCTTCTGCCTATTTTTCTGAGTGTTTGCAGGGTTTCTTTTTTTTTTTTTTTTAAGTGAACAGCTACATACATCTTAAATAAAGCACTGTGATTTGAAACTACCTAAAAAAAGGGTCACTGATAAAAGCCATATCCTCAGATTTATATATTTCTGTTCTGAAAGATGAAACTTTCAGCCACAAGTTGTCCCTAACTCCCAAACACAAGGATCTAGAACTCACCCAGGCTCAATGTCCTACAAGCTTCACATCTACTGAACTATCACCACGTCTTACTGTTAACCCTGTAATGAAAGCTGGCATATTATTATTTAGCTTGTGAGAAGGTACTGTAAGGTAAAATAACAGATTCTTTAAAAAAAAAAATAATCCAGCACACAACTTGAAGAATAAGCAAAAAACAATTGACACAAGTTGGTTGCTGAAAATAAAATCTCAGATCAGTACGTTAAACCGAGTCCTCCGTGGCTAGGTAAGACGACTTCATCTTCTCACATAATTGCAAGCATAATCAAATTTTCTTGCTTTCACTTTCTACACCTATCAATCTCTCACAAAAAATGAAGCTGTGAGAGAAGCCCTCCCCTCTGCCCTCCTTAGGCTTAGGGTTCTGTCAGAGGTGTGACAGATATGTTTATCAGTTGTTGAGGAGAAAATCACTTCCCTCTCAAATCATGAAGCAATAGCAGTGATCATTCGAAAAAAAAAACCACTTTTATCTCTGCAAATGTCTGTTGGAAGGAATTAAGACTGTTACTAGTGGTTACAATTTTAATTCCATAAGGACCTGAGGCAAATTATCCCTCATGAAGGGAATCAAACTGCGCAACATCAAAAAAAAAATAAATCCACAGCTGTTTAAACAGAAAAAGAAAAAAAAACCAAAACATAAAGTTGCATTATTCTTCCTTAGCCAAGAAGTACATTAATGTTTTAAGGAGTCACTCTCATTTGTTTCTCAGACTGCTATAGATTTATTTTATTATGTATTTGCCTTGATAACAACATAGGTTCAGCCTTAAGATCAGCTTCAGTTCAGGCAGAAAAGTTAGTTTTTCCAAAAACCACCTATTCTTAAGCTTGTCCTAAAATAAATTACCTTATCTAATCCGGCTAATTCATTTTTTAGTGCTCTTTTTTCTGTAGACAACTTTTCATTTTCTTTCTTCAGCTTTTTAATCTCCTTCAACAATAGCTCTATATTAAAAAAAAAAAAATACAGACTTCAACCATTACATTCAACCTCCCCCTCACATGAATCATATTACAGCTAAAGAGCTGCCTACGTTTTGTGATATCAGAAAATTATGGATCAGCTTTTTTAAAAGAACCTTTGTCATGAAGTGATTTATTCTTAAGAATCGGCCCAGCACACTCTCAGGCACTATGCAAGATAACAGGATCTGTCAATTGGCTAATCTGAATCTGCCAGGTTCTCAGAATGTGGGATTATTTTACTTTAAGAACCACAGAACACACATCCTTTTTCTGCCTTACGAGAAGGTCTCATTAGCCATTGCTGACAGCTCGTTTCCTGAAAGTTATGCCTACATTATATCATCTCTTCAATCTCTTCTTATGTTTTGAAGTGGAACACGATCGAATCTTAATTTGGGGATTTGCTTATGTGAGGAAGAACGTGTTCAAACACCAGTATTGTCTGGGTTTGTCCCACATTTTAAGACTAAAACCAGGTTCTTCTGCGTATTGGTGTCTGAAAACCAAAGAATTATCTGCATAGACAGAGCTCACTAGAGTAATAACAAACATTACTAGGTACAGCCACGCACTCCCACCCGTGATTACACTGACATACCAGATTCCAGAAAAGAGAAAAGCAGCACATGCTTACTTTTATCAAACAAATGCAGGGCTGAATGCACAGACAGGACTAAGACACTGATTACGAGATGCCATTTTTACGTAACAGGTTTTCAAAAATGGAAAGCATTTTAGATACTGCTGGTTGAAGCAGAAGAAAACCTGGAGAATGAAATTAATAAAATGCATCCTCTCCGATGGCTCCACTGTAAGGAACATCGGAATTAACCACACCATTACCTAAATATTTACTGCAGCAGGACTCCTTCTTTTTGGAAATGTCCTTGTGAGACGTTACTTCTCCCTCTGGAGTTCGACTTCTTTTTCCAAAAGCAGCACAAGTTTTCCTAGAAACCTTTTTACATTCCAGTTGCTCAATCCTTTGCCTCTGCTCTCGAAGGTTATGCTCTAGCTCGTGAATTTTAATCTGTCAAGAAACTAAACGTTTTTTAAAATGCATAGAACAAGCACAGTTCAGCTGAATACAACTGGAAACATAACGTGAATGCAACCCTAGAGCTTTGAATTGCTGACTTAAAACTGTCTTCATCCAAAGGGTCCGCAAGGAGGAAAAACCCACAGCAAGTTTTGCATACATCAGAGGTGGTTTAAAAAAACCTGTTACTGAGTACATGCTCGTGAGACAGCACAAATGTACACAAAGGTACTAAACCTTTCCCCACAACAAAGCCTGCCTTTATGGCAGCAGTTGCCAACCATAAGGAAAAGCAGATATAATCCAAATCATAATGAATCTGAATTTACCAGCAAAAAAAGGACACGTTCCAGACTCCCAGGAGGAAATTACCAATGCTTGGTTAATGCCCAAAGAGGCATAACCGCTCCTGGCCACGCAACCCAACCTTTGCTCCGGTTACCATGCCAGCCTCTTTGCACAGCGAGCCACCGGATCTTGCCACCTGAGCGGAGACTGCCTTCCTTTGGTTAGCTTACTGCTGGACTGCTGAAACTAATCAGCTCACGACACACACAGCAAGGTATCAGGGTTGGCGCAAGACGTGTGTACAGTTGGAGGGAGGAGTAAGGAGGGCAGTAAAGAAGAAAGCAAGGAAAGGGAGATGGCTTTCAGTCACAGACATACCAGTGAGAGAGTTCCCTTTTAAAGGGAACTACAGGCTGCTTTCCATTATCTCAGTGGCATGGGAAACAAACATGAGTACAGAAAGTAAAATGAGACCATGTTTTACAAGTCGAACAATTACTTTTTAGCCCCCCTAAAAGCTTACTTTCGGCTATTTGATATCATCTCCTACAAATTCTACTTACAGTCAGATTTTTAATTGCTTCACTTTGCTCCTGGTTTGTTTTGATTTCTTTAACGTAACGTTTCTGTAGCTCATTATACATCTGCAGCAGTCTAAAACAGAAGACATGCATAAATTGCAGTAAAATGTGCATCCTTCACGACACAATTATTACAGATGCCCCATACACATCACTTGGGCTGCAGCTGTACTGACTTGTGGCAGAAATATTTATGATGGGTGTGAATGAAGTGTGACTGGCAACACAGAAAGAGAAAGCACCAGAAAAAAGAGCAAAGTGGGAGTTAAGAGAATGGTCTGTATGGATGGCAAAGAATCCCTTTCACCCGGCCAGACTGAGCATCCTGTTGTTTCTGCCCAGCCCACATGGCCACACTCTGATTAAACCCCAGTACAAACAACTCCTTGATGGAAGACCTATACAAAAGTAACAGGAGGATGGCAATGACTTTGTCACATACATCATTCCCTCTCCCCACTGGCCTAACAGGAATAGCAAAAGTCTGCTCCTAAAGGATCTAAAAAAACGTGTCCAGAAACTAGTTTCTTGCCACCAATCAAGAACCCATGACGAGGACTCACGAGGCACAAAACATTTCATTGCTGCTGAGTGTGCGGGTGTGAGGATACAAGTGAACGAAACCCATGAGAAAGTAAGCGCGAGTGGGTAAGAATCAATGTAAAATAAACGTATTTGGGATATTATCTTTCCCTTTGATATTCTCTTGCATAAAGTTCTGCTACACTAATTCCCTACTAGATTTCATAGCAATTAATCTACATACATCAGGCCTATAACATCTGTTTGTTTTAATCAGTTACATTTTTCCTGTTTTAGTAGGAATTCAAGTAAGAGCTGACATTCACACTAGGTCATGACTGCGCACTACAAGCAGGATAAGCAATACTAGACTACAGAACAGCTTTGTAAAGCAACATCTAAATAGATGCCACCAAAAAAAAAAAAAAGCCAAGTCAGGTTATCTATGTGCAACCTAACAGAAAGCAGGTCCAGCACTAGATTCAAAGAGTAACACAGGCTCCTTCCACATAAGCATCTAATTAGGTATCCAATTAAACCCCAGAGCTAAACTATGGGGCTGTGACACAGCCTTCTTGTGTAGCTTGGAGTGAGAGTCTGGTTGACTGCAAAGGTATTTACAAAAAAAAAAAAAAAACAACACACACACAAACATGAAGAAAAAGAAAAAACAGGCCTTCTACAACCACCTAAAAGAAACACTAAGAACAGGGTGCCTGAATCAAAAGCAGTAAGGACAACCTCTATCTCTGTAAGATCCACAGCCCATTTCTGTTAAGTGGTCAAAAAGTAGCTTTTGAAACAATGGAGCAGCCTATTCATTTTAAAATGAAGCTATAGAGGGGTGGACCAACATTTTATGTAGCACGCCTCATCCCTAACATGTTTCAATGTATATTTTCCTAAAGCAAAAATGTATCTTTTGCATCAAAATAGCAGGTACAAGAATTTATTTCTAGCATTAATTGGCAAACTATGGTAAACAGTACGGTAAGTGGCTCACTTCTAAAATCAATTAGACTGAAAAGTAAAAATCACTTGTCTGGTTTATTTTGAAAACAGTACCAGCCTATAAATTTTAGGCTAAAAAAATTGAGCACAAAATTAAGCCATAAAAAAGAAAAATGAGCTACAAAAGCTTGCACAAAATAGAAAATGAAATCACATCATCCTAGGTTAAAAATCTACAAAAAAGATCACATGTGTGCACACATGCATGAAGGAGCTTCCTTAGCTTTTTCAACAAAAGATTTGAGAAAGAAATCTAATCTTTTCTTTGTTAACGTTTACTTTGAAGTTTAAGCTAAGATTATTTCCTTTTAAAATGTAAATAAAATTATCTTCCATTGGTTCAAAGGCTGAAAGCCACTTCTGTAATAGCTGACAAAAATTCAACTGACTTAACCATGAACAACATATTCTACCCTACAGAGAATATTTAATTCTGTGCAGAAGCAGTTTCCAATAACTCACCTGACACTGTCACCCTCTAGAATAAGATCCTTGCTGTATCCACCCTTATGCCATAAATGGGTTTCTGTCTGAACCTGAACACTTGATTGAAACAAACACAACAGTTCAAGAAAGTTACAATTTTAATTGGATCAAAAAACCACAACTGAAAGAGGTTGAGTTACTTTTCAGTTTGATTTTACATTAGAGGTTTCCATGCAGGATCATAAACACCCCAAAATTTAAACTTAAAGGTATTTGCAAACAGGTACTTAAATGCTGGCAGGCCACTCTCCAGAACAGTAGCTTTCAGGTCCTAAGGTCCCAGTTTCCAAATCTTTTTAAACAACATTGATGCAATTTAACTATCTTACGATTAGTTTGGTGGAAAAATAGTCTAAAACCCTTTGCAGTTAGACAGAAGTAATACGTTGGCTGAGCAGGAGTATTACTTAACGATATTAAAACTATTTCACCACAGGAATGAATTGTGTACAAGCTGCCCCAGCCATCCCTTCTTTGTTCCTTTGTGTGTCTAGCATTCTCCATCCCCACCACCTTGGTCACAGACAGGCCCTCAAAATACGCAGAGCAGATGAGGCCTCGTTCATCTGAAGATTATCCAGGTAAAGTCCTGACACAAAAAGAGGCGTTTGACAATTCTTACTCTCTACTTGTGACATAGTCATGCATTAACTGCTGCAGATGCAGTTTTTCTTGCATCTGATCCAGATTCTTTTCTAGCTCCTTATTTTTTATGTGTAGTTTTTTCAGCTTCTTGACTAATTGTTCATTTTCATCACTGAGCTGAAAAGGAAGAAAATTTAAAAAGAAAAATCAAGCGACAGTTTTATGATCAAGTATTAAATAAAAT
>NW_010243827.1:3144-4880 GCF_000690775.1 Eurypyga helias | reverse complement strand
GGGAGACCGATACGTAATTGTAGGCCTGGTAGTCCTTCATGGAAACGCTTATGGTCGGGCCTTAAATGGGAACCCCCAAAGAAGCCGGAAAGCTGTGTGGCCGCGGCTGTCAATTCCCACTGACGTCCATAAGCAAAGATTACCTTCAGAAGTACAGACCGGGAACGGTGCCGTTTCTGCCCTCTAATGGCGTAAGTGAGTGTTGGCAGTGGCCTCGGAAATGGGTGCTGTCCCTCCGGCCTGGTGCGGGACAGCCTGCATTATCCAACGCTCTGGTAACCCGCAGCTGCGCAAGCCGGGCTGTTGGTGGCTTGGAGAGTCCTTAAACTCCCACCGCAACAGTCAGGTAAATAAAACCCATTGTGGCTATGTGCTAGCAAGTTATGTTAGGCTTTTCCTGCAAGGTGATACTTAAAGGAAGTTGGTATCAGTTAACCGAAGGTGAACATGAGGGCACATCCAGCAGGATTCAGGAGTAGCTGTTGTTCACCCCAGCTTGAGCCCTTCAGGGTTGTTTATACCTAGGCAAGCTGAGGTACTGGTTGTAGGTCAGATGTTGCAGGTGTGTGTAGGAGAAGGTTCTGTGTACACCATTGCATCCTCTGTAAAATAAACAGTTACAGCAAGTGTCCTGGCTGATCCCAACACCACTCCACCTCCCCATCAGTACCCACACACCTGCGCTGCACTGCAGCATTCCCTCCTTTCCAGGGAGTGTCAGAGCCTACCTGGCTCCTCTCTGATTTTCAACTTTTTCTGTACAGATTAGAAGCAGGAAAATTCAGCATTTAAATCCATTGCTCTAATAGAGAAAGGGATATTGATACATCAGGGGGGTTAGCAGCCTAGACCTAGGTTGACAGACAAAACTGTTGGTATGTGGTATCCTGTCAGCCAGTGAATCAGTTGCATAGAAAACTTTTCTAACGTCAACTAGTTCACAGTCCCTTATTTTTAGAGTCTTATGAAACATGTCTTGGAAAAAGTTGGGGTTATTTTCTTGTTGGTCTGGAAAAATATTGGTGTTCACCTGAGAGTTAATTTAAGTTTGAGAAAATGAGGCAATTGTTGAACTGAACAGAAGGCTGTATTCCCACAGAGGATTCAGAAGAAGCTGCATTAAAATAATTATTTAGTTATTTGATTGTGCAATCCATCCCATGGACAAAAATCTTTTGCAAAATTATACAATGTTGATTGAGGACAGGCAAAAAATTAGAAACAAATATTTGATAAGTACGCTTCTGAGAGAACGGATTGACTATATTGTGCAGCACCAACAAAACTGTTGCTAGAAGTAAAGCTAGATTCTAAAGCAGAATCACCTCATCAGTTTCTGTGGTTTTTTTCTCATGAAATTTCTTCTTGAAAAGATCAGAAACAGATGGTCTGAAATGGACTTCACATAACAAACATGCTGCAGCTCTTTACTGCCATTTGTTACTGTACTATTTGCTCAGTGATTAATCCTGTATTTTCACAGGCGTGCAGTGAACAGCTGTAATGTCTTTGCAAATATAATTTGTATGGTATTTAGAGCTTACTACGGGAGAAAGGGAAATCTGTCAGTGGTGTAATCACAGGAAGATTTGCTTGTGGAGGTCACAAAATTGTATTAAGAAATCTGTCTCCATTATAAACATACACTCTGTTGACAAGAACTCTCAAATATTAATAACATTCTTAATTCCTATTGCCTGAAGGCCTCATGTATTTGGTCATCTTTCATGAAAATG
>NW_010243827.1:0-3122 GCF_000690775.1 Eurypyga helias | reverse complement strand
TATCCAAGATGCATGGTAAAAACTATATCACAAAATAATATCAAGCACCTTGTTTCTCCTCAGTGACATATGAAAATCAAATCTTAGCAGTGTTTACGTGGTCCTCATTATTTGTGGGTAATAGTAGCCTCAGGATCATTTCAAAGCCCAGGATTGCAAGAATAAAAACTTGCTGTACTGCAGTGTTCTCTGTCATTGTCATGGTTTAGCAGCAACTGAGTAACACACAGCTGCTCACTCACCTCTCCCCTTCCCCCAGAGGGATGGGGGAGAGAATCAGAGGAAAAAGGTAAGAGAACTTGTGGGTTGAGATAAGAACAGTTCAGTAATTGAAAGTGAAATAAATGTGAAATAAAATAATTATACTAATAATACTAATAATATGTAATGAAAATACTACTACTACTATTTAATGATAGGTAATTAAAAAAAAAGGAAGGAGAACAAAATGATACAACTACTCACAACCAGCTGATTGATGCCCAGCCTGTCCCTGAGCAGCAATTTCCCTCCCGGCCAACTCCCACGACTTAGATACCAAGCATGATGTTTGATGGCATGAAATGTCCCTTTGGTTAGTTTGGGTCAGCTGTCCCGGCTGTGCTCCCTCCCAGCTTCTTGTAGGGAAGAAGCTGGGAACACAGGTGCAATATCAGAAACTGAAAAAGTCCTTGGCTTGGTATAAACATCACGTGGCAAAAACTAAAAACATGCCTGTTATCAATATTGTCAGCACAAATCCCAAACGCAGCCTCTGTGTACTGCATACTCACTGCTGCATTAAAGCTAACAGTGTATTACAACAGTATACTAACATTTATTGAAAAAACTCCAGAAGGTATGCATGAAGTACATACAATTTTGTCATATGAGTGTATCCTTTAGGCCAACTGCAGCTGCTCTCTGTGTTTGAACCACCTTCCTTTTAGCAGAGAGGCTCCCAAAGACACAAATCAACTTTGCAGTCTTGCCAGCTAATCGACAGTGAAAGTTGAAATGTAATAGCAAATAATTCTTGTCTTTATATTCCAAGAAACTATGGTGATGTTACTGTTGTAGAGAAAAACAAAGGGAACTGTGGAGTTATGGGAAAAATGACCATGACAGCTTGTAGTTTCAGTTTGAAACTTAAACTTGATTAGACTTTTTAAAAATAGGTATTTGTATCAGTGACTGCCGTTTTTATTTTGTTTAATTGTCAGAACATTTTAGGATCCCAGCAATGAAGAAGTCCTGCTGGAATAATGCAAACATCTTGAATGTGTGCATTAACATTGGTGTAACTCCCAGGAGTTGCAATCAGTGTGGGCTACAGCTAGATCTTATATACATGCCTGTTAACAAAAATCATGGGTTCTTCATATTCCATTTTTTCACTTATCTACCTCATAGTAGAAGACTGATAAGCATTTTCATCTCCTAATTTAAGCATACCCTTCAAGCTTGTTCCCTTTTGTTCCTGGAGTTAGATTACAGGCAACATCAGCTAGGATCAGAGTCAGATTATGCCAGAACAGTATGTGATCTTGCAGCAGAACAAGTGTGTATTAGTAAAGTTACACTTGAAAAGGGAGATGAGCAAATCCATCTACTGGAGCAGAATAGACTGGAGCTGGTATAAAAGACAGATTGTGACACGGATTCAGGATGACTTTTGGAAAGTGAGACATCAGCAGAGCCTAAAACTCAGGCCAGCCTCCTAAGAATGAAAATTTAATTGTAATGAAACAAGAACTGGCTAAGGGGTTGACTAAAACTTTACAAGTGACATGCAAGAGACTTTCAGCCAAAAGGGAATACTTTGCAAGCCTAGAGGACAAGGAAGATCTTTGCCAGATACTCTCTTCTTTACCATTGTGAGCCATTTTACCCTTTATTTGATTGTTCTGATTCAGTAAGCACAAAGAGGAGAGGCTGGCATGTACAGTTCCAGCCTTGCATTTACAGTAGATGCAAGAAGTAATTGAGAGCGTTTATGGTCCGGGTAGGAAGCCATACAAACCATTTCTGTACAGACAAGCCTATGCCAAGGCTCCATTAGAACCTCGAGCTGTGGGTTTAGCTGTGTGTGGATGAGCAGTGGAATGCAGCTCTTCCACTGGTACACCTTGGGAAGGGGGCTGTACCACCACAGCAGCTCTGGAAATCCAGCGTCACGGGGTGTGGAAGAAGCAACCAGTGCTGTGGATGTGACTGTTGTCTAAAGACACAGGAGTGTGCTCCATGTAGGCATTTGATGTCTAAGGAAACACCTGTGAATCACTCTCTGAGCTCCATATTCCTTCTGGGGAACACTTGCTTTGATGAGCACTCAGCAAGGCTGGTCATTTCTTGGGTACAGCCGTGGCCAACTGAAGATAACAAGCCTCAGCCAGGGCACGAATTTGAGAACAGCCCCTCAACCACAAAGGGAAGCTCCTGCCCCTGACGAAGTAAACGGAAGACACGGAGCTGGGGCAGAAGCAGCAGCTGAGCTTTCTGCTACCACTACCAGCTGCAGGCTGGAAAGGTGGGAGAATGTGGGGCTGGAGAGTCTACAGCTGCAGCTGGTGGTTGCTCCTCTTCACCTGCCCTACCGCTCTCCAGTGCGGGCAGAGCGAGTCTAGCTGTGTCCTCATCTTTGGAAATTCTCTGACCTAATGGCACACCTACTTGGCCACGGTGCCAGGCCTCTGCTGCCCGCAAGGTACGGCCAGCTGCTGCGTGCGCTGAAGGATGGGGTCCCAAAACCCTGCGGGATGCAGGGTAGGGATAGGGAAGCCCTTGTGTGGTGGCCAAGTGAGCCTTTCCATAAAGCTCCAGCTAAAAGTGAATTCTCAAGGCTGCAATTGAACATTTAGGCCTCTGTTTCCTAGAAGCGTTCAGAATTGATTGACACGGGTTCATTTTCCACTTTATACCATAAAAGCAACCTTCCGGCCTTGCCCTTTAGACAGCCCTGGGCCGTAACGCCCCCCCACCACAACGGAGACCTACGTCCACCTCAAAAATCCTTTCCTGGGGTGCAGAAGCAGGACACCGGAGAACGGGCCGGGGCTGGATTGAAGGGGAGAGGAGAAGCAAGGTTGAATTTTCGCCGCGTGCAGGAGCAACAGCCCCGAGGAAGGCGGCCCAACCCGCTC
>NW_010243826.1:0-435 GCF_000690775.1 Eurypyga helias | reverse complement strand
TCCCAAGTGACAAGTGGTAGGATGAAACAGTCTCAAACCAGGAGAGGAGACCTTACGGCTCCCTACAACTGCCTGAAAGGAGGGTGCAGAGAGATGGGGGTTGGTCTCTTCTCCCAAGTGACAAGGGATGGAACAGTCACCATTCCTGCAGTTATTCAAGAGATGTGTGGATGAGGTGCTGAAGGACATTGTTTAGTGGTGGTATTGGCACTGTTAGGTTAACAGTTGAACTTGATAATCTTGAAGGTCTTTTGCAGACTAAGAGATATAAATATCTTAAATCTAAAAGATACAAATATCTATAAATATCTTAATCTGGATTCTAAAAATACTGGGAAATCTCTACATATAGGGGGTGCCTAGAATTTGGCCCTATTCTGCATGCTGTCAAAGTTTCCTTAGGGGGGTTTAAGTACTTTCTCTGTCATTCACACA
>NW_010243825.1:14255-17036 GCF_000690775.1 Eurypyga helias | reverse complement strand
TGTGATTCTATGATTCTATGTTCCTAAGCCACACTCTTCCCATAGGCCTTTTTTTTTTTTTTTTTTAAGAAAACATGTAGAGGAACCCCATGAATACCAACCTCAAGCAGTTGGTATTGTCTGTACAGCTGTTGGGCAGCAGTACAGCAAAGCACATGAATTATCCCTTTGCTGTCAATAGCATTACTCATGTGCCTGAAGCTGAGCACATATTTAAAAGCTTTGGAAAATGGGCCTTTAATTTCCATCAATGTGAAATGCTTGAGACAAAATCTGCTGCTATTTAAGTCTTGTCTGAGACATCTACACAGTATGAAATTGTATGCATTCAAAGATCAATTTAAAGAATTGCTGCTAGCAAAGGAAAATGATGGAAAATAAGAGAACGGCCATGAGTGGTGATTTTTGAGGAGGGCTAGGAGCTGGACTAGACCAATATTCTTGTGCTTCGTATGCGATTTGGAAAAGGGCTGTATAAAGCCTAAAATACTAAAGACTTAAGGTACACAGGAAAAAAAACTTAGTCATCTCAGTTCTGAGCACCCCTTTTCATCAAATAAGGAGTTGCTTTTCCTATGTACACTGACACTTTCACCTACAGAAATTTGAATCTTTGTTTTATGGGGCCCCAGATGTTTTTCTCTAAGCCCAGTAACACAAAGCGCATCGTGTGTGCCCATCCAGCACCCATGGGGACACTTCTCTGTCTCTATATCTTGGCCCATTCCTTTGTTAACCCCCCCTGCTAGGATGCATGGGTCTTGATTCTAATGACAACTTTGTACAGAGTAGAAAAGGAGTTTTGCTGGTGTCCGTAGATATGACTGATGTGGGATTCAGAAATAAGTGGTTTCAAATTTGTGTTACTGCTGATGTCATTTGATTTCTCAGGGTGGAGAAATCAAACGACATTTCTGCCCCACTGGAAACCACGGTTTTGCCTTATTTTCTACACTGAGAGTAATAATGGTCAGTTATCATAATGGGACCCAGATCACAAATCCATTTTCTGAAAAGCAGCAGAGTGGCTACTGTGTGCCAATAGGCTTTTGAGAACAGCTCTTCCCAAGAGATTATAGAGATGGCAGCTTGACCTCAAGTTATTAAGGGCTCTCGTGTAAAACAGAGATTAGTTTCACTTAGATTAGCCCTGCCTTCATTTAGATTAGATCTGACTTGGCTGTTTGAATCCTTCTTCCTGAAATTATCTTTGAAGGCTTAGTGAGACTTGGTGTAACAAGGCTCTTTGCTAATTAGCATCAGTCTGCTATCTTCTCTCTTCTCTTTGGATCAGGGCTGTGGGCACAGACATATGGCAGAGTGGCCACACTGAGGTCAAATGTGAGCTGACACAAAAACAGAGGTTTTTAATTTTTTGCAAGTGTCCCAAGGTTCCTTGAGATGAGGAATATAAGGAAAACATAAGCAGTTAATATTGCTCAATTAAGTATATGTTTACCTGATTTGCACGTGCATTAATGGTGCTATCAATAGCACCATCTACTGTCTTCAGGATAGCAGGACACAGGTTCTGTGTTGGAATAGCAGAGATGACTAGGCGAGATGAGAAGAGGACATGTAAAGGGGGGTGCCCTCCTCAGCTGGCAGCAGCGGTGCTGGAGAGCCACGGCATCCACCTGTGTTCACAACGCAGGCAATCTACTGGGAGCCAGTATGACAAATCAGTGTGTTGCAGCCCTGTTTTCAAGCTATTGGCATGCTCTTGGAAGATGCATGTCACCAAAACATCCCATCTGAATTAGTAACAAATACAAAGAATATTAATTTTTCCAGCATTTTGCCTAGTTGTCTTCACTTGCCATTGTCAGTCTGCAAGTCCATTCAGAGGCAAGCATCACCTCCTCCTACTCACCACCAACCTACTGCATCTGCCTCTCTGCCAGGCCATCACAATGTGATTTTCTTTCTCCCCTCCCCAAGATACAAGCTGTGGATGTCCCTGAACCTCCTTTTGGAGACTAAGCCCAGCAATGGAATACAAATGAAGAGACCTAGATATGGCTGACCCAAACTAAAATCATTAGCTGATACAAGCCGTTGTGTGTTTTATTACCCATACGATGTACATGTTTAAATAGGAGACCATAACACAGTGCCCGGTCTGAATAGCTGCCAGAGCATCAGGGTCCTGTCCCTTGCACGGGTCAGATTAATGGTGATCTGCGTAGGATGCAATCTTTAATTTATTTTCCCCTCCCAGGATACCATAAAACTTTGGATCTCTTGGTTCTGCAGAGGCATAATCCCTTATCTAATCTGTGAAGAAGGAGCTTTGACACAAAGTGAGTGTTACGGAGGTTCCTGGATGCTCCAGCCCCACACCTGGGATTATGGAAAGCAACCAAATTATTATTCACTCCAGGTTTACCCTCTTGTCAAAAGGAACAAACTTTCTGGTTTCTTTGGCCTTTTTTTGTGTTGTTCCAGGACAGGATGTCTCACTTAAAAATCTAAATTTTTTTTTTTTTAAGAGGAATTAGATTTCTCACACTGCTGCCAGTTGCTCTCCAGCATTCACAAAGCTGCTGCTCTGCCTCAGGGAACTGAAAAAACAATATCATAGCCAAGGAAATGAAATAATTAGAGTGGTCAGCATCAACATGGTAATGAGGAGTACCAGGATAAAAGCAGTTGTTTCCAGTACTGCAGAGCCAAGGACACCTGGGATATGAACGTGGATTTTTCAGGGGGAGTCTCTGGTGCCTGCAAAACAGTGAGCCCACATGCCTACCATCCCTGCAGGAGGGCATGAAAAATACC
>NW_010243825.1:12122-14172 GCF_000690775.1 Eurypyga helias | reverse complement strand
CAGCAGTGACTGTGGTTAGGTGGAAGGGCTGGGATGGGACAAACAGAAAGACTGTCCCCTCACACTCCTCTGGCTGAATCTTCTGTAGCAAATAAGCTAGCCTGATGGCCTGTTGTAAGGCTCAGAGTTGGGCACTCGGTATCAAAAATCAAAATGCTCCTCATGTGGTAAATTACCATGGAGTTCTCTGGAGAAAAATAGTGTGTGATCATGTCATAGAATCATGGAATGGTTTGGGTTGGAAGGGATCTTAAAGACCATCTAGTTCTAACTCCACTGCCACGGGCAGAGACACCTTCCACTAGACCAGGTTGCTCAAAGCCTCATCCAGCCTGGCCTGGAACATTTCCAGGCGTGGGGCATCCACCACATCTCTGGGCAACCTGTTCCAGTGCCTCACCACCCTCTCCAGGAAGAATTTCTTCCTGATATCTAATCTAAACCTCCCCACTTTCGATTTAAACCTGTTATTCCTTGTCCTGTCACTACAGGCCCTTGCAAAATGTCCCCCTGCCAGTTTCCTTCTTAGGCCCCTTCAGGAACTGGAAGGCTGCAATAAGGTCTCCCGGGAGCCTTCTCTTCTCCAGGCTGAACAAGCCCAGCTCTCTCAGCCTGTCCCCATAGCAGAGATGCTCCAGCCCTCTGATCATCTTCGTGGCCTCCTCTGGACTCGCTCCAACTGGTCAATATCCTTATGATGTCGAGAGCTCCACGGCTGGACACAGCACTCCAGGTGGGGTCTCACCAGAGCAGAGTACATGGGCAGAATCCCCTCCCTCCACCTGCTGGCCACACTTCTGATACAGTCCAGGGTACGGTTGGCTTTCTGGGCTGCCAGCACACGCTGCCGGCTCATGTCCAGCTTTTTGTCCACCACGTCCTTAAGGTCTGTGTAATAAGGTCTGTGTAATGATGTATCTGCTTTTGGGATCAAGTTAAAGTTGTACAGACAGCCCTCAGTATACCTTCTCCTCACTTCTGAGTGTTTGGCTATGCAGGTTAGATAGTATTCTTTCACTGCAGGATTTAGGGGTGTTGTATAAATATATGCTACAACAAAGCCAGTAAGTGACAGCAGTTTAAAGGTGTGTGCTCAACAGAAAAGTAAAAAAGGAAAAAACATATCCAAGCCAAAGGACCCAAAACAGTTGAAGAACACACAAGTCCTGTTTGGATTTGAAGATCAGATAAATTCACAGCTAACATCAAACAGGAGAAAAATATCCACATGCTTACAAGACACTCAGGACCATGTCTGAATTATGAAGCTGACTTAACTGAGATGCTTCTAAGTGGATGCTTTTATTGGCTTAATTGTAGCACTAGGCTGATGGGCAGCAGTAGGGATGTTGTGAACAAGCACCTTAGTCCGTGGGAAGGTCAGGGATCTTACTTGTACTAGTCAATTAATTGGCTAACCTATATTGCTAAAACATTGACAAGTGCATGTGGAGTATTTCAGCACTGCTAATCACTGCTGGAGCACCCGGGCACTCGCTGCAGGCAACAGTAGGCATTTTATCATTGAGTGGTTCCCAGGCTAGGTGAGACCTCACCTCCCCTGCTTCCCCACACTGCACCTCCCTTTTCTCCTCATCAGCACACACGGTATTTTTTCAGCTCAGTGCCAGCTCTCCAGCCCCCCTGCTGCTCTCTTGCCAGGCCATTAATCACAAATACATCTAATTGGATTCTTCTGGGATCTGTTAGCTTTCATGTCATTAATGTGGCTGCCCAGTGACTTGAAAAAGGGGACTTTGCCCCTGTGGCCCTGAGCTGGCAGGCAGAGCCCTGGTGTTCCTCTCCTCGGTTTGCTTTCAGTGCCCTGGTGGGTTCATGTTTTTGTTCCTTGCTAACATTTTCTGTTCCTCCATAACAAAGTAATTGACAGCAAAGATCAGCCTGGTTACCCCAAGGCAAACTCCAGGCCCCTTCTTTGTACTCCTGGACAGGTGAAAAAGTCTTCAGCACATTGGCAATGACCTGTAAGTTTTCTGAGACTGTCTGTGCTGATTGTGAAGAGGGATCTTTTTTGCCACTCTGAATAGTG
>NW_010243825.1:9653-12091 GCF_000690775.1 Eurypyga helias | reverse complement strand
AGGGAAAGAATGGAGAGTGAGCTGGGAAAACCCATGAGGTTGGATAGATGATGGCATGCGTCATGTGCTATGTTCTGTAATCCAACATGAAAACAATTATTAGCAAGTATGCACAGCAGGCAATGAGCCACAGAGACCTATGAAAATCACCTTTCACTTTCTCCTCAGTCCTGACCTTGCTCTGAGGGGATTCATCAAGACAGGTCCCAAGGAACTGACTGCACAGTGAGGTCCTTTGGCAAGCAGTGCACACCAGTGCTGTGTCCCTGTGCTGGTTATCATGTATCTGTGCTGTGTTGGTTTTTCAGAGTTAGTTCAGTGTTCACAGTGATAGAGCTGTTGTGTTACATGCATCTATAGGGTAGCTGATTTCACACTTCTGGGCGCAGAATTCTTTGAGGAATCTGAACTCTCCTGTAATTCCACCACTGTCTTTGAAAACTGGTCTGATATCACCAGCAATGGGTACCACTTGCTAACTCAGGGCGCTGGCTCAGTGTCAGAAGACATTTGTGTTCCCATCTCTGCACATGGGTTTGTGGTGTGCTGGATGGGTGACAGGCAGCAGTAATTGCCCTCTGTGGGGGCAGAGCCATGGGGAGCCATTGCTTTGGGTGTTCACAGGGCATACTTTCTCCATGCTATTTTCCCCCCTGAGTTGCAGATGAAGCATATTGGTGGCCTTGCTAGAAGGACACTGCAGGATCCATCTATACCTTCACCGTGAAATGAGGATTGTGCTCATTTCCTGTCATGGTGAATACAACGAATCAATGCAAGTGAGCTTTATAATTGTGGTTCCCTAAGGTGGCAGTTGTTTCTTCTA
Source organism: Eurypyga helias (assembly GCF_000690775.1). Classification (NCBI taxonomy): domain Eukaryota; kingdom Metazoa; phylum Chordata; class Aves; order Eurypygiformes; family Eurypygidae; genus Eurypyga; species Eurypyga helias. The sequence continues at coordinate 11,265 of NW_010243825.1, read as the reverse complement.
CATCCAAGCTATACCGTTGGCATTGACCTTGTCTGGTGCCTGTATGACCCTTGGTACCCCTGCGGGCTGTGAAACACAAACAGGATTATCTTTGCATGGAGACTTTCCTGTCTCCGCTGAGGACAGGCACAGCAAGTGGCAGCAATCCCCACTGCTTTATGTTCCCTTTTATAGGCAAGGGTGCTGCGACTCCGAATCATTAGGCACTGTATGGGGGAGAGAGGCAGTAAGAATGACCTTTCAGCCTTTCTGAGCCAGCACAGACACTAAAAATCAGCTGGCAGCTACAGCAGGAAAAGAAGGTTGTGGGGAAAAAAACCCCAAGGGTAAATCAGAGCAATCAATTACTTCTGAGTCAGATCTGTGCACATCGTTTTTTGTTTGGCCAGGCTATGACAAGCGGGGATGCACTGAAGGAAAGCTGCTGCCTCCATTGCTTTCCACAGAAACTCCCAGGCATGGAGAATCCTTTCGTTTGCAGCAAGAAGCATGCTCTGTGTGTGTGTATATGCACATGGGCGTGCTTTTTTTGACTAGCTGACATTGCAAAGAAGCTGGGTTGCAACCCAAAATCACGGATCATGCTTGGAACAACTCCCGAGCAGTGATCATGAAGTTAACCTGAAATCTGTGGCTGAGCACCCCCTGCACATCTTGCTGGTAATCAGGCTTTTAAAAAGCTGAGCTGAATTCTGTGCTAACTCAAGCTTGTTGAACTACATTTCCCAAGATACTTGTAGACGGCAAAAATGAGACCTGTCAGAGGATGCGTCTACTCCAGGAAGAAAACTTGTTATTTCAGATGCATAAGATACACAGAGCTCTGTGTGACTCACAGGACGAGTGAGCAGGCAAGTTGGAGAGAAGGGTTCTGCTCTAGTGGATGAAGCTTCATTTCTTCTTAAAAAGAACAAATTTTTAATGGGATCTTTGAAAAAACAGGCTCTTCAATCCCATTTTTCTCCTTTTGGAATATAATTACTTTTCAAATAATTACACGCTTTTGACTGTAGCCTGGGTTCCTGAACTGCCTACTGTTCAGTCTGACACAACCCTTGGCTTATTTATTGAAACCAATAATTTATTGTTGTTTATTATTTTACCCTTTGATTTAGCTTTATTCCATTAAGAGCTTGTGCACTGCAAAGCAGTGTTTGAGTTTTCTATGGTCAGGTTCATTGTATGGGTTACATCACTGCAGAACTCCCTGCTCTGGGCACTGCTGAGGTATGTTGGGGTTGCCCATTGCCCTCTCCCTGACAATCCATGGGAAGGTGAGCTGGCAGAAGCTGGATGGACTCTCTGCTTCCCTCGCCCAGCCATCGTTTATTTGCCTGTCTAGCAAAGGGTCTTTTGGCACTGAAGAAATAAGGAGACGAGGTCATTCTTCAAGGGGTTTACAGTTCAAGCAGATGTTAACGCTTGGGCTTCTTAAAAATTGCCAGATGAACTACTTTTCAGTGGAAAACAGCTGCTTGAGTAAATAAGCATGTTTCTGGAACATGTCTGCTTCCCACAGAGAAGAAGTCCTCTTTTGCTGAAAAAGGGCAAGTCCCAAACTAAAAAAAAAAATCAATTTGGAAACTCGTTTCCTGTAAATCACTCTGACCTG
>NW_010243825.1:0-9643 GCF_000690775.1 Eurypyga helias | reverse complement strand
TTTCTGTGTCATTTGTCTTCCCCTATCTAGCCTCCCCTTGGACCACGGACAGGAAAAATCTGCAGTTCCCCACAGGGCTGCTTCCTGCTGCAACAGCACCCCCATTGCATGGTCCACCTCCAGGATAGTTAGGTTTCTTGCCTTTAGTCCTCCATCCAAAAAATCTACTCCAGAACTTTAACAGGTTTTAAATATTATTATTATTTCTACTCTAAAATTACTCACTGGCCACGTATGCCAGTTTGACTTTTTGCTTATGCTGTTCCATATGTGATAGCGCTCTCCCCCCCCCTTTTGTGTTTACCTCTACTATGTTGTGGCAGTAAGCCACCATGTTTGTTTTCAGTCTTCATTTTGTAACATCAACCTGAATTCTTGCCTCCCTGCTTCATTTTGCTAGATCTTTTTTATGCACTTGTCTTCATTTAATCTTTCATGAAGCAGGGCACAGTACTGCAGAGGAGCTTACACCAGCATCTCAAACAGCAGGATTATTATTTCTTTGGTTCAGCTGGAAACACATCACATCACAGATCCTAGGATTTTCACCAGGGTTCATTATCATACTGCAGCCAAAGCAGGTTTCAGACTTCTATCTAAAGCAAAGGGTAGGAGCAGGGGTTAGCTGGCCAGAATGTCAGTGAGACATGGTGGGAGAATTTCAGAGTTCAAATAATTGATTTCCAGCCAAAATGGTGTGCTAACACCTTGCTTTAATAAATAAATAAATACATTCTTCTGAGCTCTGGAACTAGATTTCAGGGCAGTGAACAAGCCAAGTAAAGCAGCCTATAAAACCCAGACAAAATCAGATTTGCAAAACTTGCCTCTTGTGTGACTCTGAGTGTTGCTTGGGTCCAGGATGCAGAATTTCCATCCACAACAGGTAATCAGTGGTCATGTTACGGTTGCTTTTTGAAGACAATCTGGATGGGCTTCAGCTGCAATGCTGACTTTTACAATAATTCAACTTGTCACATGCCATTCATTCTCAAAGTACTTATTTTATACACTTGGTAAATGCCTGATAAATTAAACCTATAACTAAAAATAAGTCCAGGCAATGGCAGCCAAACACAAGATCTTTCTTCTTATCCTCTGCAGAGCACCTGAGTCGCCACAATAAGCCTCAGAGCTTTACCATGAAGGCTGACTTCTGTTCTTCTTGTGGGCAGTGACGAACTCCTGATAAACCAGCTTCCTAAAGCAAGGACAGATTTAATGCAGGGGTTATAAGTCTGCACCATGGAGCCCAAGTGGTGCAATTTGCTGTTAAGTGGGTTTTATCTCTAGTGCCTAAATCCTTGCTCATGGACTTCTCTGCTTATACAAATTAATGGTCAGGATCCATTAGCAGTATCAGATGTGGTGCTCTGCAGTGTGGTACTCAGATACTTTTTTGTTATTTACATAGACTTGTCTTTTCAAGACAGCAGAAAAAACCCACAGAATGTGTAGAAGTTTTATTTAGGCCCAGCCCACATGTTTGTCTCCTATGCCTCACTTGACCCTGCAGTAAGAGGTGTATGATTTCTACTACCTCTTTGGCTTGGCTCTATGATTCACAGCCCTTTCTGAGGCACTATCTGCTCATCACACACCTTTTGCAATGTTCAGAGCCAGAAAGAACAAACTAATAGAAGCTCATAGCCACAGTCTGCTCTGGGTAGGACTTCATAGTATTTTGAGTTGGGAGACATTTGCAAGTACTTTCCCACCCCCCATTACATTTGAAAAGGGATGAATGACTGATCATAATTTGCCAGCTGATGCCTCATCTTTGAGGCCACCAAGTTCACTTGCAACAATCAGGGCAAAGGTCTGTGTTTTGTGGCTCCATTTCCCTCATTGCAAAATCCTCAGCAAAATACGGAATAGTTTTGGTAGATTTTGAGGAGAGGGTTGAGCATTAGCTGTGTCAGCAAAATCAGGCAGGTCTCCAGGGACACTGGGGAGTAGCTTCTTTGAACAGCGAGTCTGTGCTTTTACATTTGTAGTGCCGAGAGGCAATGAAAAAGTTACCAAAGAGCAGAAAATCCTGACTGCCGTGAGTAGCCAGCCCTGCTGCTTTGTGTTGCTTTTGCTGCCAGCCATCTCCTGGGCAGGCAGCAGTAGGGACATAGCTGCCAGCTTTGCCTGAGGAAGGGCTGTGAGATTAAGCTCACACACTTAACAATGAAATTTCCAGACAAAAAAAACCCCAACAACAAAAAAAACCACCCTGGTCTGCTGCCTGTAGCTGGTGACTGAAAGATGAACATCTTGAATACAAAATACTGGAGGTAATTCCCTTACCAAAATATGATAGCAAAAGAACATTTCCTGCCCTCCCTTTTTTTTCTTCCCCTTCACTGTTAAACTCCCTGGGGAATCCTGGAAACCCTTGCCTGCTTTCTGACAGTTGCCTGGCATGACTGGCACTCTCAAAATAGCAGCAGCCCTAACACATTGGACTGTGTTGCAACCTTTTTTGCATAGTCCAGCCCAGATTCAAGTGCTCAGATTCTCTTTTCAGTTGACTTAAGTCTAAATCTTCACTTCTGGCTAAAGCTACCTTGTGTTAGCTGCATTCACACAACATTACCCAGCTTGCAGCTGGATTCCAGTGGGTTCTCAATCCCTTTAAACCAGGGCTCCTCCTGCACTTGGAGGTGTAGCCAGACACGTTTGGCTTGGTTATGCCAGTTTTCTAGGTCAGGAAATACAGGCTGAAATTTTTGAGGGCTTTGGAATAGGGTAGACATCATGTTAATATCTTCAAAAGTGTGTCTCAACAGCAGCACAGGCTCCTGCACTCACCTTTTCCCATGGGGATCCTACATAGCTTTAAGCATGCTGCAATCCTGCCAGCTGCTGCTTGGAACTGCCTGGTTTTAAAAGCACATGCAGGCTTCATCAAGCATCATTTTTAGGATCATTTGGCTGACTATAGGACAGGGTAGCAATGCCATTTTCTCTGTTGTCAACATATTGCTGTTGATTTTCAGCAGTTTATTTGATAAGGCTGGCTCACAACCTGAGGTAGGGGCTGAGATGGGGAGAGAAAGACCAGACAAAGATTGCTTATCTGTTTGTAAAGCGCATCATCATTCTCACAGGGTTTCCAACAAACTATTATTATTCTGCTTTAGGCTCTTTATGTTTTTTGGCATGCTGACCTTCCCATGCCTCCGTATTTCAGTGTTTCCTTTGCTTCTGAGTTCTTTATAAAATGTCCCAGCAGCTGATGTTGGGTAATACACACAACTCTCTGATGTTTGGGACACAACATTCTGCACTTCCCTCCTCTGGGTCAGTGTGACTGCATACATCAACCAGCACAAACGCTAACAACTTTGAAATATAGCTGTCTCCTGGAGGTGAAACAATCCATGTGGTGGGGGTATTAAAAAGCATATGCTCAAAGTGAGACACCCACAACCAATGCATGTGTTGAGACTGCCATGACAGCAGCGTGCCAACAGCTCTGCTGGCAATGCTCAGCTAGTTTCTTAGACCCTAAGATTCTCCTTCCCAAGCTGATAGGTACATTTAAAGATCTGCCTGACAAACCAAACCTGAAAAAAAAATAAAAAAAGGGAAAGAACTTAGGTAAAAGTATATCATCAAGGACAGAGAACACTTTCCTAAAAGATGGAGGGAAAAAAAAAAAAAGAAATGGCTAAGTTGTCTACCTCCAAAATAATCATAGAATTGGTTTGGGTTGGAAGGGATGTCAAAGATCACCCAGTTCCAACCCCCCTGCCATGGGCAGGGACACCTTCTGCTAGACCAGGTTGCTCAAAGCCCCATCCAGCCTGGCCTTGAATCCATAATACTGGATGCTTTCGATGCACTGTGAGAATGTAACATCATGTAATCATCAGTGCCAGTTCTTGGTCTAACCCCTAGTTTCTAACTAGAAACTGGCTTAAAAGGGAAATAGTGTGCATACAAACTCCATAACGAGGTTATGCACAGCCTGAGCATGCAAGCCCCACTCAAGAAGGCTTTGCTAGGCAAACACAGGACTAGTCTCTCAAGAATGTGTCTTCTGGAATAACAGACCTGTTCCCTGTTCTCACAGCAGCCCACGCCCCTTACTTCCTCTTTTACTTACAGCCCTGATCCAAAAACTTAACAGGAGTCTGAAATTAATGGACTTAAGATCAGGTCTCCCCTGCTAAAATGGGATTGAGCACAGGATGTTGTTCCTAAAGTGCAGCAAGCAGATTTCCTAAACTGGTTGGCACAGTGCTAGAAGGGAGACCTTGCTACACCAACCGAAAAAAGTGTCTTTGGAATGCCTTTTTGCTGAGATTTTAGAAACAAATTGGATTTTAGGGGGTCTTCTGTTTGGTTGGGGGTTTCGGACCAGGGCAGGATATTCCTTAAGCCTCTGTTATTGACGTGGTAAGAGAGCTGGAGGCGGGGGAGCTGGTGTGAGATTAGGAATTGCGTGACAGCAGTTACCGAGCCAGGATGCCATGCCTTACGCATCCCCGCCGATTGGGTGTGAAACCACGGTTACCCTGCGCCACAGTTTCTTTCGCTGCCTTGCAACCACTGCGTTTTGCCACAAGATGGGGATGCAAGCACGAGTTTAGACCAGGAATAAAAAGGCTTCTTCCCCCCACCCCCCGACGTGAATCTCCATAATCCTCGTCCTCTCAGGGACCTTGGTTTGTTGATGTTATTTGAAGTGTGCATAGTGGCAAGATATATTAATTCATGAGTAGTAGCTGGTGGTCTGCCTTGTTGTTATCGAGAGATGTTTGAGTCTGAAACAATTCTGTTTCTTGTCTTTATTGAAATTAAAACGTCTCCGTGATGTCGTTGTCCATAAACCAACCATATGAGCTCTTTGCAACTCCATGTCAAATCTTAAATCATTGCAGCAATAGTGAGAGGCAAACCCTCTCTAAAAATACTTGCATGTATTTATATAACTCAGTAGAGATTAGTGAGCTAATAATTAGTCAGCTAATAGCTGACTATTGATTTAGTCAGCTAAATCAATTCTGAACTTACATAAGCTGCTTTATTTTCTGTTTTCAACATCAAGAGTCATCAGATACCCACAAATGTTCTGTGCAAGTGGCCAAGGGAAGAAATCCAGGCTATAAAGTGTCTGGGACAGGTCCTTTTCCTGCAGATCTGATGTTTACCTGGAAGTGGTTAGCAGCTTGGCTGAAATGAGTAACAGGCTACGTTTAATGTAGCAATGGGCAGCCCCTGGGAGGTTTCGTTAGAAAGTATTATGTCGTATATATTTTCTTTATGTTGCTGTAATGAAGCTTCCCATTCCTTCTGAGCTAAGGGCAAACATTTAGCATGCTCAGCCGTTCATTTAGCCAGCATTTTCTTAGGTGTTATCACCACTTGCACACATACAAGGTTTTGAAAGGGGCTAGAGCACCCAAAATCCCATCTTGCATCATCCATGTTATGAAGTGATACGTCCTCCTGTCACCAGTTTGGGACCACTGATATCTTTGTGGATAGCTCTGATCTCTCTCACAGGTCTGTTGCAGAATGTCTTAATCTCAGTGGGAGTTCTACAGAGATCAAACACTGCAGCACTTGGATGAAATTTGTGTTTACACTTATGTGGAGGGTAAGAAAAGCAAAGGAGGGGAGAAAGAAAATAAAACTTTAGGTACTAGAAGCCTTAAAAAAAACCCACTTGAAAAAATCTTTCCCCCCTCAAAAAATGCTGTATCAAAATATACATACTGGTCATTCTTCATTGTTTACCTACAATCAAAAATAATTTGTTTACAAATCTTTTTCCTATTTATCACCACTGATTATTTCTATGCTTTCTTTCACAGTACTGTTTATATGATGAAGTATTCATCAGAGTATTCCACGTTCAAAGAATTCACATGCAGTAATGAGTGCCACCACAAATATTGACTTTTCCTAAAGGAAATTTTGTATAAATAAAGTGGGATGTCATCGATAACAAGATAACATTGAAGAGCAGAACAACATTATTCAGGTTTGACTAAATGGTAAATTGTTTCAAGAAGAAGAATTTGGGGTTTTAACTTTACAATCATAACTTTCAGACTGGATTCCTCCTCCCTACATCTTTCCCTGTCTCAAAGGGCGAAGGTGCTGTGAAGGCGTTCAAAACTGATCCTGCCATTTCTGTATGGTTTACATTGGAAAAGAGCCACACAGCAAAGCCCTCCCCTGTGTTTCAGTGAAAGAGCGCTCAGAAATGTCCTTTTTAACTTCCTGCTGTCCATGTGCAGTCCAGTGGCTTTTGGTGTTTCTCTATTTGGACAATGAAATGAAGTGAAAATGAGCCAGTTTCTAGTCCTCTTCACTTTCTGGTTTTCACACAGAAGTACAAGGTAGCAATATACAGGTCCACAAAAGCAAACAAATTAAAAAAAAAAATTTTTGGTCTAGGTATTTAAGATATTTAATCAGTTGACAAGAACAACATCTTGGGGAAAGTCATCCTTCTTTTGACTCTCAAACCCGGACTATCATTACTGCAGAACAGGCACTATCATTAACAAGCAAAGATGCACGGAAAGCTGATAAAATTGGAGCTAACAGGGAAGAAAGCAGCATTTTACCCAGTAGCTTGGAGAAGTTAGTTTGTTTATTTGCTTATTTGTTTATATTTATTTTGTGTCCTCTAGCACCGGCACTCAGGGGAGCAGGATGCAGGGCCCTGCTGCTAGCCCAGATTGCTGGCAGGCTGAGCCCAAGTGCTGGCACCATCGCCAGTCTCTGCGCATCTTTCTTTGTAACGCAGCCATAGGCTGTGTTACTGAGGAGTAAAATCCTCAGGAGTAGTTTAGCTAGCACTGCACGTAGGCAGAAATTGTGTAATGTCCTTCTGTGCTTTTAGTCTCCCACATAGGCCTAACAACCACCGTGAGTTTTAGTACGACTTCACGCAGGCATAGCGATTTGCCAGGGCAAAAGTGAATTTTTGTGATACAGATTTGGGTTGGGGAGGGGAAGGTGACATTTCTGTGCTGTGCTGTAAGCCAGGAGCTGGCATAGCAGCAGCACTCCTGCTCCTGGGGCTCTATTGCTGTTTTAAAAATACAACTTTCCATGGATCAAAAGCAAAATCAGCTGTTTCTCTCCACAGCAAAATTACTTAGATCACCAAAGCCTCAAATGTCAAACAGTTTTGCACAGTTTTTTCAAAGTTAAACATCAACTTTGAAATTAGGGGTGCCTGAAGGAGCCTGGTATTATTTTAAATAATTTTGTAATTAATACAACTGTCTCCATTTCATTGATTGAGCAGGCTAGTAACCCTGCTGCTTAAGCATACATTAATTTTATACTTGGCTACTTGATAGCTATTTGTTTTTCCTTAGTTCCTTATCCTTACAGCTAGTATTTTACTGAGCCAAACAAGTCCAGTAATACTTCAATGCTTTACATAGATGTCTTGACTGAAGTGACTGACATGGGTTTTTTATCACATGCCTTTTTTATTTATTAAGTTTTTTAAGAAAAGGTGTCTTGTTACTGCTTTTTGGATGAGGAGTTCCACTTAGTTACACAATGGTAGAGAAAGCTGTCAGCCAGATGTGCTGGTCTGGCAATTTCCAGCTGCTATTGCATGTTTCTTGATCTGTCTCCTCCTCTCACCTGCAGCTGCCAGGTCTGACACCATGCTGGTCACTGGAGTATGCCCCATGTTTAGTTGGACTGGCCCTTTCATGAGTGCCCAAGTGTCCTGTGGCTGGCTACTTGGGCTATTCAGGGGAGAAGAGAGTAGTGTTCAAGGATGCCAGAGCTGGCAGTAGACATCTCTTTCACAGCAGCCTGCTTTACGCTGAATTCTGATGTCACAGTGGAAATGATGAGTAACAGGCAGATTAAAGCAACATATTGCATAGCAGAGATAATGGGATTATTCACAGAAGTGGCGTAAGGAAGTTCCTTTGAACTCCTAACACTGCCCCAGCTGTTCTTCCCCTCTGGGAACGTTGTTTCAACACCTGAGGTTAAATGCCTTATTTGTAAACAAATGGGAGGGAAAACAATAGATACTTTTCCACTCTTGATTCATTGCAGGATTTTATTAGCCTGTCCTTTGCAGTGTTTTTACATTAACTTTTAGTTGTTATGTGGCATTAGAGAGTAGATGATGGAGGTGTGTATCTCAGCCAGAGAATATATTCTGTTGGCCCCCCCTGAAAAGATAGGCATGTTAAAAAGCCACTGAGCACTTCTTGCACACGGATGCTAACAGTGTAGGTGAGAACTATAGGGAACAACTGTGTGACCAAAGGTAGGAGGGCATGGTATGTCATAAAAGCTAGTGATGCTCAACTTGTGGGTCTCATAGACTTTTCATCAGTCCGGCATCTCACAGCGCCGAGTGCTCCAGTGACTTAACAGAAGTGTGACTTTCCCAGCTCTGATAAACAGCTATGGTGCAAAAATGACTGGCTCTGGGGCTGCTACCCCTGGTTCTTGTCTGCTGGTCTTGCTTTTTGTAGAATGAGGATGAACCTGCTGCCACTCAACATAGATTTTTGAATGCCTTAATGTCATTGCTGCTGTTCAGTGCAGGCTCGTGTCTGAACTTTTCACCCCCGAGGTCTCTGGGGAGTTGCAGTTTCTTATCGTTCACTCTCCAGATTACGGTTTGAAGCATGCCAGTGGGTTTTACTGTGAAGCTGCAATTAGGGCTAAGAAGGAGAGAGCTGTGTGTGATTTATGTGAAAAGCATGTTAGAGGCTTATAGTAAAGGGGGGCATAGAGGAGGATGTTATATCAGCTCACTTCGGGAGGCCCATAGTGGACTTAAAAGGGAACAGTAATGCTATAGTCTAACTTGCTGTTGTGAAGTGGGAAAGTAGTCATGTTGGGTTAGACTGGCTTAGACAGGAAGACAGAAACTGAGTATCAAGGAGATTCTGATTGCAGTACTTAATAAAAAATAAATTGTGAGTGAAAACTCCATTCTGTAGGTAGCATTTTCCCTCTGATGGCGAGCTCAATAAAATGTTCTTCTTCCTTTTTCCTCTTCTTGGACAGACTTTCTTTTGTCCCTGTACCAGAGGCAGGTATTTCCAAGAGACACTTTCCAAAGACCTTTCACTCCTAGCTTGATGCTAAGGCCCTGCTGAGCAATGCTCGCATCTGAGCAGCTACAGAAATAAGCATGTGTGCATGTGCTTTTCTTCCACAAAAAAAAGGGTCAAAATTTGAAACACCACAGCTCCACAGTTCTGTTTTGAAACGTGTTTTAAATTTCTAGGACAAACACTGCTTCCAGCCTGTGGTAATGGGGAGCTGAGGGAAGAAATTCTTCTTCCCACCATGGGCTGCCACGACGTGACTGCTGGCCGTCGCTAGCTGTATGGGGTGTCCCCCCCTTCTCCTGTTTCACCAACATATCCCTAGGTGGAAAATCACAGGGGAGGTTGTTTCACCGCTTCACACTTCGCAAACGCAGGCCCAATGCTGCACCGTGTCAGGCTGGGCTGGGCCCTGGCACGCCTGGCTGCGCCATCGGAGGCTTCCTTGGCACGGGGGGTTGTTTTGCCTTGCCGACTTGACTCCATGCCATGCTGGCCGGCTCTGTGTTAACTTTTAAACGTGCGAGGGCAAGAGACGCTGGCGAATTTCACCACGTCCCCGCCAATGTTACTTGGCTGAAAGTGGG
>NW_010243824.1:374-987 GCF_000690775.1 Eurypyga helias | reverse complement strand
GGATGTCAGTGGGGCTGGGGGCGGCGGGAGGGTCCGGATGTGGCCTGGCTCCCCCGTTTTTGGCACAAACTCACGTGGCTGAAGAGCTCGTTGGTCAACCCAAGGTAGTTGTGCAAAGCCAAGAAGGTGACGCGCTGTAGGCGCACCATGATGATCTACGGAGGGGACAAGAAGCCACTGGTGGTCCTCTGCCACCCCAAGGGACCACCCCGTGGTCCCCCCAACCCATACTCACCTGCACCACCCGCACCAAACTCTCGGGGTACTTCTCGAAGACGGCTGAGAAGGCTTCCACCGGCAGCCGTAGGACAGTGGAGTCCTCTGCCGCCCGGGCACACACCGTCCGGTACGGTCGCTGGTGGCCCTAGGTGACACGCCGTGGTGTCGGTGGCCTTGCTGGGAGGGGGAGGTCCATCCCAGACATGGATGGGGCCTGGTGGCAGCTGGGGGCTAGCAGAGCCTGCTGGCAGCACCTGACTTTTGGCTGGTTGGGCTTGGGGATGGCCATGGTTGGGTTGGAGGAGTTTGGGGATGGCAATAGTTGGGCATTGGGACAGCCACAGTTGGGCTGGATGGGTTGGGGGATGGCTGGTGGGGCTTGGAGGGCGCGGGT
>NW_010243824.1:0-254 GCF_000690775.1 Eurypyga helias | reverse complement strand
GGGGCTTGGGAAGGGCCAAGGTTGGGTTTGGGGATGGTCACAGTTGGGCTGGAGGGGTTTGGGGATGAGTAGAGGGGCTTGGGAACGGCCAAGGTTGGGTTTGGGGATGGCCACGGTTGGGCTGGATGGGTTGGGGGATGGCTGGTGGGGCTTGGAGGTCACGGTTGGGCTTTGGGATGACCATGGTTGGGCTGGAGGAGTTTGGGGTCAGCCAGTGGAGCTTGGGAATGGCCAAGGTTGGGCTTGGGGATGGC
>NW_010243823.1:0-10241 GCF_000690775.1 Eurypyga helias | reverse complement strand
GTCTATATCCTTGTTATGTTGGGGGTCCTTCTTATGCTGAGAGCAGAGTACAGGGGGAGAATCCCCTCCCTCAACCTGCTGGCCTCAATTCTCTGGATACAGCCCAGGCTGGCTTTCTGGGCTGCCAGCGCACACTGCCAGCTCATGTCCAGCTTTTTGTCCGCCAGTACCCCCAAGTCCTTCTTCTCAGGGCTGCTTTCCATCCACTCTCCACTCAGCCCGTACTTGTATTTGGGATTGCCCTGACCCACGTGCAGGACCTTGCACTTGGCCTTGTTGAACTCCATGAGGTTGGCACAGGCCCACCTCTCCAGCCTGTCAAGGTCCCTCTGGATGGCATCCCTTCCCTCCAAAGTGTCAACTGCACCACATAGCTTGGTGTCTTTGGTAAACTTGCTGAGGGTGCACTCAATCCCACTGTCCACGTCACTGACAAAGATGTTAAAACAGCACTGGTCTCAGTACAGATCCCTAAGGAACACCACTTGTCACTGGTCTCCAATCAGATATTAGGAAAAAAACCATGATGCATGATATTGGCTGCTATTTGGGCCTTATAACCTGTGCAGAACAAAACGTATCTGACCTGTGAGAAAGGAGCTGTCATGGATCGTTGACACCTACCCTGGAACAAAAAATCCTGTCACAGATTTCGGGGTGAGTTTGTATCAGATCAGTGCTTTTGTGTGACTCTCTTTTTGATCTGACCAAGTATTTCTGAACCACAGACAGGCTTTTGAAACCAAAGATGTTCAATAGAGCCTTTGTGTCAAACATTTGCTTATTACTGTAACAGTATCAGGTATGAACTGAATGGAGCAGCTGTTAGTATCCTGCACTTAGAGGTAAGAGTAACCTGAAGTTTTAAAGAAAGCCCTGTCTCTAGAGTACTGGGAAAGAGGATCAATGTTGGAGAATGTATTTTCTCAGAGAAACTCTAGTAATTGGGGTTATTTGAAAATCTAAATAAAGAATATAAATTACATGCCAGTTTACTTAGAGTTTACTGCCAGTTCAATTACTGAATAAGTTACTTCTGAATTCCTTAGTGACTAATACTACCTTTGCTCTCTAATGACACTTTAGTTTGAATTATCAAAATGCAGGAGTAGACTTGAAATTGGCCTCATGTCAGACCTTGGCATCTGAGGAGCTCTGGGCCGACAGCTGTGCAAACTGCTGCATGCACGCCCCAAAGCGATCCTGGCTTTCAGTTGTGTGGTCCTTTTTTATTATTCAAGCTGATGGTTCTACCTCTAAACTTTAGAAACTACTTCCTACCTCGTAATAAACACACTATTAAAAGTGTTATGAATTGACCATAAGATCTGCAGCTGCTTTACACAGGATTATGTTGGGAAGCATGATATTTGAAAGGCAGGTGCTATTTTCTTCTTTTTGACACTGAGATCTGGCCAGTTAACACTGACATCATTGGCACTTTCTGTCTGATTAAGAAGTTACTTGGCAGTCAACCAGAGGCAATAATCTGAGTGAAAATCTGTAACTTGTTACTGCCAGTGGAGGAGGTGAGTGAAAGCAGAGATGTACCATATTTCTACCTTGCAGTTGATGTTTCTCTCAATTTTTTAAAGGACTCAAAACTGCAACTACTTGAAAGGTAAAATGTATTGGCACTGTTACTTAATCTACAGCAGTTTCAGGAAAGAAATATATAGGTTAAATTTTGCTTCCAGTAACACCATTGTAAGGTAGGGCAATTCTGTTTGATAGCATTATGCAGAGAAACACTTGCATTTAAAGGAAGATAGCTCACAAAGTGGTAGCAGCATGTGCCCACTGGCAAAATCTTGGAACCCAAACTGCAGATGCCATATGCAGATACTGTTCCTATATGTTTTTCTTCCCAAACCATTACAGTACATGAAATACATCAGTGAAATTCAGAGAGACAGTAGAAGAGACAAAGAGTGAAAAGGTAGCCATAAACACGATTCTCATATTTTAGTGCTACAAAATCGCCTTAGCATGCAAATAAGCATGCATATAAAGCTACAGATCGGGTGGTGGGAAAACAACACCACAGTTGCAAAATAACTACTGCACAGGTAGCATCTAACTCCCTGGAAATGTTAAATTTCTCTCTTGGTCAAGTGATGAGGGGAGGACTTGTACGCTTTTCTGATGTTCTACTAGATATTCAAGGGTCCCGTTTGTATGTGAACCTTTTAAATAACCATGAGAGAAAGGCAGGCTGAGGTCAGTAGCATAGTGGCAGTCAGGACATGGTTCACTCACTTGGAAGGATACTGCATTTCACACAGTCTACCTGCCATAAGCAGCTTGCAGATGACATGAAGTGAATTGTGTGACACAAACTACATCCACATCTGAAGTATTTTCCCTTTTCAGGTGACAATCAGAATCATGACATTTATAAAAGTTCTGGGGTTTGATAGTCTAGTTCACACTGGTAGATTTTTGTAATCTGTGCAGAATAAATATTCTTCTGAAGGTAGATATTACTCCCAAGAGTTGTATCTTAGCTAAACTGAATTAGGATAAAAGTTAGTTACATTTATGCGTCTAACTAGTGGCTTTTTTTCTTGGGTAACAAATCTTACATGGAACATTATCTGTCTCTTCGGCTGTTCTCGATCGTATAGGGAGTACTGACTGAGTTTGGTGTTACTCCTAACTTGCACAACCACAGAGGGTGTGGGCCTGTGGGTATTCTGTGGGGTAGCATGGCAGCTGAAACTAGCTGATGAAGAGCACTGCTAGCAAAAAGGTCTTCAAGAAAAATAAGTAACAGCTTAAAAAAAGCTAACCTCCAGACACAGTAAACTGTTTCCCCACTCTTCTTGAGAGAAAGACCTAGCAGCAACGATAATATGTCAGTTCATCTAACGTAAAAACAAGAACAACATAGACACAGAAGTATCATTATTACCATTCTTCATATGATCTTCAGAGTACTTTTACATTAATCTGTGTCCAATAGGTTTCTGAAAGCAGCTGAACTAGTTCTTTTTTCTGAAGCCCTTGGCAATGCCCCACACATTCACCAGTCTTTGAAAAAAAGGGTTTTCCTCAATTGACTTTACTTTTGGCCTATGGCTTAAAATTGTCGTTTGCATATCCCCAAAGCCCATACTTTTCATGACAGTTCAAGAACTCCTTCTATTGTGCATCCTGAAAACATCAGTTAAAGCCCATATAAACTTTTCTTCAGGCAAAAGGAATTTGTTTCCATTTTCCATGAATTAAGCATCCCTGGTGCCTAATCCAGCTAAATTTTATCTCTGCAGGAGATGTGGGAATTGCTTTATGGGGATTCTTCTCAAAAGAAACTCAATTCCTAGGCACACAGCCTGACTGCAGTGTTTTCTTGCCTTCCTACAGACTCTCACTGGCTGATCATTTTCTGACAGTGACAATCTAAATATAATTTTTTTTTTCTTTGCTGGACTCTTAAGTTTCCCTTTTTTTTTTTTTTTTTTGGGTGGTGGGAGCGAGCACTTCTCATTTCATCTAGGTTTCTCTTCTGCTGTTTCAAAAACTATTTGTAACTGGGCAAAGTTGCTGACATGTAACTTTTCTGGGTCTTTGAAGATTATGTTTCCAGGATTTGTGTTCATGAACTCTGCTTTTGACATCAGTTGTACATGCTGCAGCTGACAGTTCTACCCTTGTATGCTGTCTCAATATAAACGTCAGTGATTTCTAATTCAGAATTGTATGGGCCAAGAGCTGAATTTCTGCAACAGATCTAGCAGGGAGAACTTAGAATTAACTGGCACAGAGTTATTCAGTGTGGGCCACTGTGGGTAAACACTAGCATTACCAAACAGTAACACAATTCTGACAAGCAACTGTTTTAAGTTGAGATGAGTTTAGTTTTGTTCCATAAAAGCTAAGCAACGAATCATTTTCTTAAATCACCCCTGACACCTTAACACAGACAGGTCATTCGTATGAGGTGCTTGAAGCTGGTTTCAAATATTTGCTATCTATCACTGGATAGCATCTGGTTTAAGTATACAAACCCGAGTTGCGCATGTCAGCTAAGTGAGATTTTCCTCCCCCAAGTTGTAAGGGTAATTTTCTCAGCAGCTGAAGTGCTTGTTTCCTTTGGCACAACTTCCAAAAGATTTGGTCTTACCAGCAGTGTAAACTTGCTTTGCCTGCTGCCCCTTACTTCTCACTGTCTTAACCAATCCCTCTCCAATTGGACCTGATGGTCCTTCGGTTAACTCAGTACCTTGCAGGGAAGGACAGCTGGTGGGTCCTATTCACAGCTTTGGGCTCAGCTTAGCCAAGCAGCACTACCTCAACCCACCCACCTTCCCTTTTAAATTGGGTATGTGTGGTAGCCAGAGAAACAGTTCTTGTTGTAGGACTCTGTTAAGGAATAGTGAGTGAAGTTTGATCCGAGGTAATATTAAAATATATATAATTTGAAGCTTATGAGTACAGTGAACATGTTATAAATTTAGTCTATTCAGTTTCCACATTGGACAAACACCCAGAAGTACTCTGGCAGAAATGTGCTCTAAAGAGTCAGCAGCTTCGTGTGACCTAAGAAGTGTTGGACAGTATGGCTTCTAGCCTATTGACAAAGCTGTATTTCAGCACATTTCCCATGTTACTAAACCAAATAACCAAGCATTGTGGGCCAATCTTCAGCTGTTGAAACCTCCCTGCCTGTGCACAGTTGCCATCTGTATTTAAATAAGCAGATATTAAGCAGTATTTAACCCAGAAAAGCTGCTGCAGGAAAGCAGCAACTATTTTGGCACCTCAAGAAGCAGTGACAGATACATTAGTCAGACAGAAGGTGGATGATACCAGGAAAAGTAACAAAATGGAAAGAAACAGAAGAAAAATATTGATGCAACCCTTTGGTATCAATAGCAGACACACATATGCTTCATGTCTTAATTTGCTATGAAGTCAACATTTACAGGATTTATTATTGCAAAAATTACTTCTTTTGTCAGTTTGTTCAGGAAATGCACTAGTTTTCTTTTGGAGAACTGGAATACTGATAGATTCCCTATTGCTAAAAACCCAATATCTCATATTTCAGCCATGGGCTAAAAAGTATACACCATATTCTGCAATTTGAAGAACTCAGTGAATAAAGATCATGAATAAACAACAAACAATAGATAAGCCAGTTGGCGGTAGCAGAGAAGGTGCCATACACACAGAATTTTATTAGACATTGAACTTCCTTTCAACTTTTTAGTAACTTCTTTATTCCTTTGCCTTTATATTAAATCAATTGTACAATAATTGAACATTGTTTAATTCCCTTTTTTTTTTTTGGAGTGTGTGGCATGTGTCATTCCAGAGATGTCCAGGAGTCATCGTGTATGTCACCAGAGTCAATACTGAATAGCAAGGAGAGGATTTATCTGTGAATTAAGATATCTGGATTCTCTCTGCACATCAAGAAAAATTAAAATTGCTTGTTAAAAACAGAAGCTGAGGAGAAGCTCAGTGTACAGAAATAGTACAGTGCACAGAAGTGAGCAGGGCAGCATGTGCTGGCAGCCCAGAAAGCAAACCATATCCTGGGCTGTATCCAGAGAAGTGTGGCCAGCAGGTCGAGGGAGGGGATTCTCCCCCTCTACTCTGCTCTTGTGAGACCCCACCTGGAGTGCTGTGTCCAGCTGTGGAACCCTCACCATAAGAAGGATATCGATTGGTTGGAGCGAGTCCAGAGGAGCCCATGAAGATGCTCAGAGGGCTGGAGCACCTCTGCTATGGGGACAGGCTGAGAGAGTTGGGCTTGTTCAGCCTGGAGGAGAGAAGGCTCCAGGGAGACCCTATAGCACCTTCCAGTACTTGAAGGGGGCTACAAGGAAACTGGGGGGACTTTTTACAAGGGCCTGTAGTGACAGGAAAAGGGGTAACAGGTTTAAATTGAAAGCAGAGAGATTTAGATTGGATATCAGGAAAAAAATTCTTCCCAGAGAGGGTGGTGAGGCACTGGAACAGGTTGCCCAGAGAAGCTGTGGATGCCCCATCCCTGGAAGTGTTCAAGGCCAGGTTGGATGAGGCTTGGAGCAACCTGGGCTAGTGTAAGGTGTCCCTGCCCATGGCAGGGGGTTGGAATGAGATGGTCTTCAAGGTCCCTTCCAACCAAAACTATTCTAGGGTTCTATGAATATTTTGCACCAGGAGTCACATCTGGAAAACCATTTTCTGCATATGAGGAAAAAACATCCTCTTACTGCTAGTTCTTTTCAGTTTACTTAGGAAAAGATTAACTGTTACAGATTACAGTGGTGAATAAAGTGAAGGAAATTGATTTTGAAAGGTCTTTTTGTGAGTTCTGCTGGGTGTGTTTGAAAGGCTGTCTCCTGCTGTCGTTGCATTTGCCATAACCACAAGTTAATATATATTTATTATATATTTCCCTGAAGACGATGTAGTGAGCATTAGTCCTCTGCTGCCAGATAAAACAAAGGTAATATATTATAATGAAGGGCCTATGAGACTCATTTGGTTAAAATGCATGTAAATAAAGCAGAAGACATTCTACAATTCACAAGTAAAAATAAAAATTGTCTACAATATCTTATAAACCACTTCAGTTCTCGGATATTTCATGTCATCTTGTATCATATGGAAATTCTTCAAACAGAAAGTGTGGGAAGTGGTAATTAATGATAGCCATAATTACCTTTCATTATAACACTGTAACAGGGCTTCAACATCCCCTCTTTTGGCACAAAGAATATTTTTGTTATTTCATTCTTGCAGCTTGCCCCTGACTGCAGTTAAGTGGTTAGTATGATTACTTTATTAAACATCACGGAAACATATCATCATTGATTATATATTTGAGTTAATGAATATCACAATTGTATGAGAATGGAGCTCATTTAGCAGTGAATGATACTATGTCCATACAAAATATCTGAGCTGTGGAAAATGTATGCACTGAACTCAAGCTTGTTGAGGAGGAAGAACAAAGCCCATGAGAAATCCAGAAACTTAAGATTACATAACCAGCTGCTGTGACTGTTTTATGTACTATTATTAATGTAGTGACCTAAGATTGAGATTAGCTTTGTCTTTTGTTGGGCATTTTGGTGCAACAAAGTAAATACTATCAATTTTCCCTAATGTGTTACAGGCTGAAAAACAGAATTCATATATAATAACAGCTTCATTTTGCACACTGCTGGAGAAAAAAAAGTGCAATGTTGTCAGAGAAATGATGGTTGTATACTACTGTGTCCCCATACAGAATAATTTCTGCATCTCTCCATAAAAGCAACATAGTGCTATGATGACTCACCCATTCTCCTCTGCCATGATATCCCCATTCTCCAGTACTCATCCAAGTTTGCCCTAATCATTCAGCAATCTAAAAAACCCTAGGTTTTCCAAGTGTTATCATAAGGAAAGGAAACTATTGTTTTACAGCTCTGACTAGGGCCTACCGAAAGGAAGGTTTTGCTGTGCATAAACTGCTGAACAAAATTACGGATGAAGATGCTGCTAAGTATAGTTGCTACGTTTGGATATATACTGTCTGACTTTCAAGCAGACCTTACGGCGTTATATGGGATTATCAGTTCCTGTCTAAGCAGAAACTTCTAACTGAATGACAGCCCAGCTTCTCAGCCCCCATCGCTGGAACACAGAGCCTTCAGAATGCACAGAGGAGCTGGACTTGACTTGCAAGCACTTCTGAAAGTAGTATCAGACCACTCGATATATTGCCTGGGGTACGTCTGCTTGGTATTTTGCTGACAACAGGGAGCTCACTCTGACTGCTAAGTTGAATAGAATTAATGTGAACAGTACAACACTGAGCCCAAACCAGTGTACGTTACCTCTCCTTGGCATATATTAACTCAAGAAACAAAACCAATTTAGTCATGTTCTAAGCAACATCTGGGTAACTCAAGCATGGGTCAAGCAGCTCACACTGCTCATAATTCCCAGACAAAAGTTAAGAATACAAAAGGACAGGGGATGAAATTAAGCCAAGAGACAGTATGTTAAAGTCTTCTTAGACATATTGCCTTCTCCTGCAAGGCAGTGTGTTTAAGTTATAATTATATCAACTAAAAAAGCACCTACAATGGGAGAACTGGGAAAGATAATGACTTTAAAAAAGAAGGATTGGAGACTGCAGATCACCAACTGAATAACAACAAGCTATTGCAAAAATGGGGATGTCTATGCAAGAATATGGCTTGTAAGAAGCAGTTTTTCCTTTCAGCAGTCTGAGCAGTTTGGGCAGTAAGCTGGAGTCATAAATGTTTAAATGAATTGGAAACAGTCTACAGGAGAGTAAGAATGTGACCTTAATTATCTAGACAACATGAAAGGCTAAGTGAATCGGGACCGTTTAGCCCGAAAAGAAAGAATGAAGGAGGCATACAATAACCACCATAATTTGTAAAATGCTGTTTACAGCAGAAGGGGATCAGGTTACACAACTGGAAGAGCTTTTTAAAAATAAAGACAGAAAAGCCTTGGGCTGCCTGCAGGTGACGGAGCCTGCAGTCTTGGAGCTTTGAAATAACTGGTTACCCAAACATTTGTCAGGAGTGATATAAAGATAACTGATCCTGCCTAGGCAGGAGAGAATGGACGTGTCACCTCGAGGTTGCCTTGAGCTCTGTGACATTATGGAGAGAAGGCAGAACAAGTCTGCAAAATACATCTCAGTCTAAATGTAGCCTCTCAAATAATTTCAGTGGGAAAGGATCATCCATTCATTTGCTCAAACATGCTTGGGAAGATCTCTAAAACTACCTGTAATGTTCACTCAACGTATTAGGAAAAAAGTAGAATTAACTCTGGAAAATACTTAAAATGGGGATTTTCTTTAAATAAAATGATTCAGAAAGACCGCAAAGGTATAGCCAACATACTACAGCTTCAAAGAAAGGCAAACTTCATTAGAAAGTTACTGCAACAAATTACTCATTCGCTCTCAAATAAACACACAATTGAAAATAAAACCAGAAAGAGAATTCAAGCTTACTGCTTCACCAGTTTTTCCAAGGTTTCCTTGGTCTCCTTGTTCTCCCTGTTAAGTGTAGAAAACAGATGATGTAGTTCATTAGAAAAGTAATTTCCTTCATATGTGTATACTGAATTCCTCTATTTTCCTAGGATCCTCTTTGTTTTCTAAATTACATCTGCCAATTAAAACTTTAAAAGCTAAAATCAGGCAACCAGCAAAAATTTAATTTTGTCAGTGGCTAATTTTGATTTTGTAAAAAGATGTAAGCCCTGTCCTAATGTATTTAGGACATGCCCACAAAAATGAAAACTGTGTATTAAGGGTTCACTAAATACATTAAGTCAGCAGAAACTGTAAATGAATGATATGGCTTTTATTTATAACTTCCTCTCAGCAAATTACCTTCATTATTTCACAACTGATTCAAAAGTTTACTTTTACATTTATGTTACCTAGGCACACTATTGAAAACTTGAATTTTGTTATGAAATATTAGGAAAATTGACATTTGAATGACATTTTAACAAAACTCTCCCTCTCCCCAAAAGCTCACAACTAGTATTAAGTATTAGATTAATTAATTCTGTTCTCCTTAATAATGACGCAAGTCATGTTACATAAATCTGGAACATTTTGCTATGTATTTTACAAGTGGAATATGCACTATTAATTATCTGGCTATAATCTCAGTGCCTTGATAAACAGACATTTGGGTACTGTTTACTCATATTCCTACTCAACACTGAGGAATTCTGCTGCTACTGGCTCCTCTTTCAAACTGCAGCACTTCATCGCATCCCCCGTTCACACCCCCGAAGTCCTGCCAATGCAGGAACTGCCCTGGGTTCCTTGTTGCCCCCAGGCCCAGACACTCTCACATTGCCAGGCAGCTAGATCTCCTTTTAGCAGGTGCTGTGTTTGCCCATACATCCCTGTCTCCCAAAACTGCATAAAATCCTTCTTTTCCCAAAAAGGATCTTGCAAGAAAGCAGAATCATCAGTATGATATACATTTACACTATACAGAAGCATGTGGACGCCATATCCTTTCACTGGCATACCACTGTACACAGCAGTGTGTAACTGGATACAGCTGATACGCCAAACACATTTTATTCCATACATAAAACCATCACTTACCTTTAAACCTTCTGGTCCAGGATCACCTACGTAACCTTTCTGTCCTAGCTTTCCCTAAAATAAGATTAGAATAAAATATTGTAAATATTTTATTTTTAAAAGATAATGTGATGGAATCATAGACTCATAGAATGGT
>NW_010243822.1:1533-2191 GCF_000690775.1 Eurypyga helias | reverse complement strand
CAGCATGAGTGCTCCAGAGCCTCCTTGCCAGCCCCAAGGGATTTGGCCTGTTGTTCACTTTGGATTAGTTAATTCTAAGGAATTTGAGGTGTTGGCTTTTGTGCATGAGATCCTGATCTTCTCTCAGTAGTGTGCCACAGACGGGAGCAGCCTGCAAAGCTTTCTGTGTCCATGGCAGCAGGTTGGAAACAGTGAGGAGAAGCTGTGGTTTCTTGCAGAGCCAGGGAAACTTCCCATGGCAAGAACCTCATTCCACCCCCTGCACTAGAGCCACCAGCGCAGAGTTCCTGGGGAGGCAGCGGAGGGCAGACCGGTAGATGTTCATCATTTGAGAGCCCTGCCAAGAGCAGCCGAGTCTGGGGGGGTTGGATTTGTGTCACAGCTAACTCTGCTGGAGCTGGAAGTCCCTTCAGACTGTTGATGACTTCAGCACTTTCATGCAGTCTCTGCTAAAAGAGCATGTGTACAGGTGCCTTCCCAGGACTCCCAAAAGGATGTTCCAAGAGGATGGCTGGTAGCAACTGAGGTGTGCTGCTTTTCCACCAAACAGGCTCACAAGAACCATAAAGTCTTATAGTGACCTGGCAGGTTCTCTGGAAGATCACACCTTCCTGCAGGAGAGACCACTTGGCAGAGCCCGCTGGGTCATAGCAGGGGT
>NW_010243822.1:0-1464 GCF_000690775.1 Eurypyga helias | reverse complement strand
CCCCCAGGCGGAGCTTAAGTTTGGCTTTTTTTTTTTTTTGTGTGTGTGTGTGTGTGTGCGTGTGTGTGTTTGTTGCTGATGTTTTGGAATATGAGTTTTTAAAAATTTCTTAACAATGGAAGGCATTCAGCAGTGGGCACAACTTCACAGCTATAGCAGTTCGGGTAGCTGTACTCACCTCCAGCCACTGGAGGTAGCTGTCCTCCTGCCTCTTGACTTCATAAAATCCCTGGGGAAGCTCTGGCCGATTGCAGGTCTTGAAACTACAATGGAGTGAGGGAGTGATGGACGTGGGCAAGGACGTGTCAAGGACACATGCTATAACTGATTAATTTTTTTGATGAGTAACTTGCTCAATGTTATTTAAGTGTTCCTCCTCCAAGCAAGGTGTCATGGCACTGGTTTTGTGGAAGGCTGGGCTATGAGCTCCCTGAGCTGTGTAGTGTCCCCTATCCCTGCCACATCTGGCGATTCAATGGGATTGCACAGTCTGTGTTCTTGGGGCAAACGGAAGGCACCAAGTCGGGACGGGTAGGAAGTGCAGCCTGCCTTTGTTGCGCGCAAGTGAGGGCCATGGTCATGAAGTTCGCTGGTCAGCACAGGGAGGGGGAGGAGAAGTGGTGGGCGGAAAAGGGCTATCCATCCAAAAGGAGGGGCTGCTGCTTTGCATGATGCTTTTATGTTACTGCCTCTCCCCCAAACTGGGCTGGAGGGCTTCTCTGTTCCTCGCACTGTTTATCTTGGGATTGGTTTTGCTACTGTTATTCAGGATGTTTCTTATTTGCAGCTCCTTCAGTTTGTCCTCTGGCAACATTTAACTACATTAAAACTTTCCTTGCCCCTTTACGATTACCAGGTTCACATACTCAGCCACAAAATGTGTCTGGCTGTGCTACAGCCGTGTTAGAAAGTTCCTGGATACTATTTGTGTAACACTGGTTGATTGTGCTTATTCATGTGTTTAAGAAAAACTTATATTAATTACATCCCGATTACAACATGTATAATTCATGGATAACTCAAACCTTTGCTTTGGTTACACAAATCCAACCTGCATCACAGCTCTGAGTGGTGAGATGCCACAGAGGGTGTGAGACGTGAGGACTCCTGCAGGATGTGAGTAGTAGTAGTGGTAGCTGTAGTAGTGAGGTTGAAGTGGAGCTTTGGTGATTGGAAGTGGTTCTGCCTAGACTTTTCCTTACAAGGAAGCATGCCAAAGAGACCAAGGAGGCTTTTAGTACTCCAGGCATCAAGAAAACATCTAGTTTTGTTCCAATTTTATAGCTCATGTGGTTCTGGGATGTATTTTCATCCATCCTATACTCATCTGTTCTGAGCTGAAATTGCTGAGGGAGCTGCCTGCAAAGCTGCAGCTGAGAGTAGGGCCACTCATTTTAAACATGGGATAAGAATTTCCTGGGAAGATTTAAGGCACTAGTTGCTTTGCATGATGCTTTTATGTTA
>NW_010243821.1:328-4514 GCF_000690775.1 Eurypyga helias | reverse complement strand
GTCCCTTCCAACCTGAACCATTCTACGATTCTGTGAAAGCCAAGACTCTTGTGCAACGATCTATGGAAGACAGAAGTTTAAGAAAAGTACTGTTAAAAACATGGTTTAGAACTGACCATGACAGATAACTATAGGTTTAAATAGGCCAGTGAAAACTTTAAACCCTGGTTCTTAGGTATTCATCTGGATCTTACAATCTTATGGCTAATGCACTGGGATGATGTCTGCTAGTAATGTTTCCCTCCTCTGAAGCACGCCCACATCCCAGTAGTTTTCAACATATTCCACTAACCTGAGTGAACTGAGCTCTTTCTGATGGAAGGAGACAACTTTCTATTAATCAAGGAAAAACAGAGGAAGAGCGCCATTTATTGATCAACAGATAGAAGCCGGCTTACTTGATTTCCATGCCTGTGCACTAAACAGAAGAGCCACCCTCATGAGTAATGAATACCTCGCCTGCCAGAACTGTAACTGTCCTTCCATATATTCATACTGTCCTTCGGCTGGAATCACGAACTGGGAGAGTTACAGGGTATTACTGCTGGTACTGACAAGAAAAATAAGAGTGTAGGATCGCCCTGGTTACCGCCTCAAGGCTAGTTCCCCAGTTAATGTGAGTTAACATAGGTGACCAGGTCAGGAAGAAGGGGGAGGAATTTGATCAAGAGGTTTTTTTGTTTGTTTGAGCTAATTTAGGTTTCTTTCATGGAACTGAC
The DNA here is from genome assembly GCF_000690775.1 of Eurypyga helias. Classification (NCBI taxonomy): domain Eukaryota; kingdom Metazoa; phylum Chordata; class Aves; order Eurypygiformes; family Eurypygidae; genus Eurypyga; species Eurypyga helias. The sequence goes on along the minus strand of NW_010243821.1, from coordinate 3,795 downwards.
TCTTGAAATCTGCACGTCTCTGGGAGCACCCAGAATCTGCTGTGTGAAATGAAAATTGAGCACATTTTGCATCTTGGAATATCAGTCTTTTGGATTTCAACCATTTTAAGACAGAGACTGCATTTTTCTGTATATATAACACAGCATGTCACTCATACTTAATAAGCAGCAAATAACAAGGCAAGATCTAGAAAACCCAGAGGAGAAACAACGAGGACTTATTGCTCTTCAGGCTCCAAGAAATAAATATTAACCAAAGAGAATAACAAAACTAAGAAGAAAGAGCTTGAAGAACGCACTTAAATTCTAATCTGATGTTTGTTTGCTTCCCCTGAATTTCAGACAGCAACTCTATTTAAAAAAAAAAGCCCAGCCTCTTGAAATGTTCATTTTACAGTTAAGCAAATACACCGCAGGACATAAATTAACCCCACTCCAAATGAGCTTGTTTTTCTGCTTGTTGAATATCAGTTCAGATTTATTTGCCATGGACCAAATTCAACAAAGTACTTAAGCACGCGCATAACTTCGATCATGCAAGCAGTCCCTTTGAGACTATTCACATGCTTAAATATATGTACACAGTTAAATTATTTGCTGAATCCAGACCTACTTTATTTTCTTCGCAAGAAAGTGTTTGCAGAGACAGAGCTGTTTTATTCCGCCCATGAAGAGTTTACTGCAAATACATGATACTGAAAGCTGCGTTGGTTACTTGTAACTGGTCACACAGAGCTGTTTCTGTTCTCAATGAGCCTGATTTTATAGTCTGGATTAAATTTAAGGAGCCCACCAAGACACTGGATTTCTCAAGGTGAAATGACAGTGGAAAGGGCAGCGGTAGCTGAGGATAGATCAAGGAAAGGAAGAAATTAAGGAGCCTCAGAAACATTCTCTTCCTGGCTTTGGTCAAAAAGGCATAATTCTTGGAAAACTTACATAACCAAAAAGCATGTGGGCCTATTTTCTCCTTTTTGTCCTCATTAAGAACATATGTGTAAAACTCTGTGTGCACACGGCTGTGTGGTGTACAGAATTCCCTGCACAACTGTCAGCACTAGCATCAAAAGGGCATCGTGCTCCTTTCCTGGGATACGTCATTACCTCTTTGGCAAAACCGAAGCAGGATCTTTATGGGAAATCTGCCTCCCAAAACATCAACCAGTGATACAGATCTTAAAACATCTCTGGCTAGATCCTCAGGGTTTCCACGTAAATATAAGGATGTGCTTAAATGTTTTATGGAAGTAGAGTCCCTACCCTTCTCCAGCCACGTGTGAAGGAAGGACTGACTGAAGGTGAATAAACCACAAATTATTTAGGGTGACACATAATGTACCTAAGTTAGGAAGCGATTGAGGTGAGCACCGAGAGCGAGGAACTGACTGCCACAGCAGAGACATCCTACAACGGCCCAAGCTCGCCTCCTTGGCCGGTGCCGTTTAGCATCACTCTGCCATATCTTCCTAACCAGTTTTCCGGGGAAACAAGGCATCTTGTTCTTTCCATACAGCTCAAAGAGCAACTAGGCCAAGGTGTTAAGTAGGTGGGTGCATGTACAAGTTTAGCCCTATTTTATGGCTGGATTTGAGGCTAATTCTCCCCCTCCCCCCTTTTTTCTTAAATGACCGTTGCCATCTTCCCTGTTGGAGATAGCCTTGGTCAGATTCTACATGTTTATGCAATCCCACCGATAGAGAGATTTGATTTTCTCTTTTTGCCATCATCTCACCTTCCCAAAGAGTTCTGCTTTTGATGTGAAAAATCACTCTCAAGGAGGTATGTGTTGCCCTCCCTGGACATACTGGCTTATCAACCTGTGCAAAAATTAAACATTTCACAAACATTATTTTGAAGCAGCAGAACTGTGTTACCTTCTGTAGCTCTGTAACTAAAGTTCAAAAAGGAAGTAGGAAAAAAAAGACATTAGAATATTACAAATGCCAATGCTCTTTCTAGCTGCAAAAGCCCTGTCACAGCCAGCACGGGAAATACTGTGCCAATAGTGGGCATAAACATTTTATGCCTTGTTATGCACGGTCTGAACATCTTCACCAGAAATGTCTTAATTATGGCCAGTAATATCTCCTCTATAAAAGGGTGATTTTCATTCACTAATGTAAACTTTCTAAGGGGAAAACATACAGTGAATGTATAAAAACAAGCTAGTTTTGAACAGAAAATGTGATGTTTGATGTTCTGGCTTCCAGTTCTGCTCAACATCTGGAGCGGTAAACAACGAAAACTCAATGACTTATCAAGTACCTGTTTTCAGTAAACCATTAACTCCTTGAAAAAGGCTTTTCTCTTCTAGCAATAACTTCCCAAGTCATATAGTTTCAGTAGTTTCCCAGATTGATCGCCTTCCTTCCTAACTCCCTGAGAAGCCTGGATTTTGAGAAAGGAGCTTCTGTGAATGTTCTAGCTCCTGTTCTGTTTACAGGCTTGATGGAAAAAAGAAAACAGTGGTATTCTGAGCACAGTACTTCTTGGGATCTTCACAGGAATACTTGGTAAATGTTTGCAACAAAAAATCTACCTGGAAAACACATCCTTTTTTCCTGCTTATAGGTTGCCTGCTGACGCTCTGGAAAGACATTGTAAAAAATACTTAATGCAAACGGATCTCACCCAGCAGATTGCAGGAGAACTGGGCATCAGCACCATTCCCTTCTCCCGGAGGTATCCCTCCAGTGATGAGTATTTCCAGTTTCTTAAAGTGAAAGGGGGGGTGTGTGTAGCTGCCCAAGTAAACCACACGTTTCCCAACAGATTCACGTAGTATTTCTTCCTAAACGTACCTAATTTAATCCTGCCCTTAAAGTCTTTCTCACAGCCGGCTGAGCACCTCTCTCTGCCTAAAAACGCATCAAAAGGCATAGACACAGGTCAGAATTACTGTGTCCACGAAGATTTTTTTCACCTGGAACTTTACATCTTGCCAGGTATGCTTACAAAAAAAACATACACAGCGGTATAAAGCCATGAAGGAAGATATGACTGTAACCCAAGACCCGGATCCACTAGAAATATTTGTAGAAACATCCCCAAACCCAAATCTTGTAAATATTTACATGCTTGTGTTTAAATTGAAGCAGGTGCGTGCTTTTTGAAAATGTTCTTCATGTAGCGTTGATGCAGTCACATGGAAGCCAAATCCAGCTCTCATTTAAAGGATCAAAACTTTAAAAATCCGCCAATAATAAGAAAGAGACAGCGTGCTGCACTCAAAAACCCCACAGGAATATTGCTAAAATGATGATAACCCAAAGAGCAAAAAAAGTGCCCTTGGTGAGACTCATCTTTAAGTGACCAGCGTGCCCTTCTCTGACCATGGTGCAGGGCCACGGGCCCGGGGGGTGACCGCCCTGCCGCTGGTGCCCGTAGCTGGGCAAACCCAGCGCAAACGTCGCGGTGAGAAATGTCTCTGAATCACAGCTCTTAAGCTCATTTTCAAATAGATTTGG
>NW_010243821.1:0-226 GCF_000690775.1 Eurypyga helias | reverse complement strand
GAGGGCGCCGCCTCTTTAGGAGTCTTCGGTGCTCCGAGTTATTATTTTTTCGGGAGGGGGGGCAGGAATTTTCCATCATCAAACCCAAAGCAGAAACAATAGCAAACGCTGACTGCCGGGCTTTCCACATTTCAGTTAAAAATAAGCACCCAAGGCATTTTTGCTTCTTCCAGAAACAATAGAAAAATCTCAGGGAACATAAAACACGCACCCACCCCCCCACGCC
>NW_010243820.1:0-993 GCF_000690775.1 Eurypyga helias | reverse complement strand
GAGCAGATCACGGGGGCAGCCAGCGCAGGCCTTTGGGCACGGGAGGGCTGAAAGATGCCAGACCCTGGCCCCTCCCGGCGTTTGGGTCCAAACACGACAAAACGCAGGGTGGCCACGCAGCTGGGACCGCGCTTTGCGCAGCGAGGGGCTCAGCTCCCCCACGGTCTGCCGGCACGCCTCCCGCTATTTACAGTGGTATTTTATCTACAGCAGGGTCTGTTTAGCAAGAGCAGTTTAAAGTGGCTATGTTTATCAAGTTTGCTACTTTATGAATTAAAAAAAACCCCAACAAAACAAAAAAACCCAAACCCCAACAACTATAAATACAAAGACTCTCACACACCAGACACTTGCAGCCTGCGTGACTCATAAACCGCATCAATATTCTGTTAAAAAGCTTATTTCTACTTAAAACTATACATAGTACAAGAGACCGAAAAGTGGCAGTCGTGTATGGGCACGCTGCCTGCCCAGGGTGGCCCACAGTCAGGTGCTTCCTAAAAAAAAGGGAGGAGTTACAGTAACACGGCACAGGACTGCAAAGCCCATCACAGCTTCCGCTTACACTGCATACAAAGTACCAGGGGGAACACAAAAAAAAGAACTGGTGTTAATACTGATGGATTAAAGAGTAACTAGAAAGATCCAAACAGACGTTCACAGCATGCTACATATATTGCTCACAAACTTTTCTTTTTTTTTTAAAAAAAAAGGCTAATACAAAACGAGGAGTTGGCAGTCTGATTTTCAGTCACGTCGGATTGAAAGATAAAGCATATACATTCATCGTGTGGCTTTCCAGCAAAAGGAGGAAAGGGTAAAAACCGGAGATTTCAAGTTTACAAAAATTCCTGTTTTCTTTTAAGCTACTACATCCAGTTCTGGCCACAGTCGTGAAAAGATTCCCGACTGCATCACCTCGCAGAGACCAAGGGCCGTAGCCTAATTATTATTATTTTTACCCCAAAAGCATCCCCCGCCATGCTGAGCAGG
>NW_010243819.1:19809-32599 GCF_000690775.1 Eurypyga helias | reverse complement strand
AACCACGGGCAGCTCTCCATTTTCCTAATCCCTGCCCTCATCTTCCGTGATTTTGGGGGTACGGCTTGTGCTCTTGCCAGTGAAGACCGGGGCAAAGAAAGAATTGAGATTCAAATCACAGCAGAGATTCCTAAGCACTCAAAAATAGGAAATGTTACATAACTGATAAAGAATAGAAAGACTGTGAGGAATATAACTGCCTTCTTGTATCAAACCCATGACTGTAGAGAATGGAAAAACAAGTTCATGCAGTTCAAGCTTTTTCTTCTTTGTAAAAACAAGAGCAACCTGGGAGATGGTGTAAGTTTTATAATTCAAACGGCTCGAGTGCCTTTCTCTAGGAGTTGGAGGAAAGAACATCTTATCCATACCGCTACTACTTACATCTATTTAAAAATAGACAACACAGACTCCATGTATTCCTGATGTGTCTTGTGCAGTAAATACAACTTTGATGGATTATGCTGTGTCCAAAACAAAGAGTTTCCATACCTTCTGCTCTAACAAAAGGTTTTATCTGAACTGAGTGTACTTGAAAAGAAGAGGGGCAAAAGCACAACTGAAACCAAGCCATATTGTTCCCCCCACTCTAATCCAGCTGAAAGAATAGCAATTCCCATCTGAAATCTTGAGACAACCAAAAAGGGATCCTTCAGTAAGGCTGGATTTTTCACAGATACAGTATGGGAGGAGTAAAATTTTCCCCACCATTTTCTTTGCGCAGTGTTTTTTTATGTGGCTGTTCTGTAGATAACAGCAGGGAATTCCACTTAAGTAGATCCTTAATGGATTTAACTAATGGTTTCTTTGTGATGCTCTCAGACAGTTCTCCTGTAATGTGGATCCTCTAAATATTTAAATCCACCATTGAAGCATTTAATAGGAAGAAAGTCTCCTACCACTAGAATAAAGAAAAAGCTTTCAGCTGGAAACAATACCAAACCAAAATCTGATTTGTACAACTGCACCAACAATCTAAGCCCACTTACTGTCTGAGGCAGCTGATAGAACAAGGACCTGGGGTGCCAGGTAAACAACAAGCAGTCGTTTGTATATTGAGACAATCTCTGTCCGTTCCTCTTTCTCTCTCTCCTCCATATTTTTGAGCCTGTTTGTAGTGATTAATGGTTTGAGTGAACAACAAAGCTGGTAAATGAATATCGCTACTCACTGTTGGTACAGGGTAACTGCCTAAGCCGGGGGCTCTTGGAAATTTGAAAATAATGGATGGGTTAACCTGGGACGCTTCTCCTTGTGTCAAGTTTTTCTTCTGACACTGTTTCAAAGTAATCTTTCTTACTGTTGTATCCATTATCCTCTTACTTCAGTCTTTTTACAAGTGGAGCCTGATGTTTCTCCAGTTCCATAAAATATTTGAGCTGGAAGGAAAAACCTTTTAGAAATCTACTTCATGTATTGTCAAGATGCAATTTTTTTCTCTCCTGTCTCTTGCTTGGGAGGAACAGTCACTTCAGAAACTAACACTGCTCTTTAAGCTGTCTGCTTAGCCTTGGATTTTACCATGTTTCTCTTGCACAAAGAACAAAATCTACTGTTTTCAATCCAGTTTGTTTCTGAAAATGAGAAATAATAGAAAAATAAAGGCTCCCTGTAGCTTGCATTCAATGGAACAAAAACATAGAGCTTCAATTGCCCCACAGCTGCTTTTGTGGTATTCAAGATACATCCCCTACCTTTTGAATACAGAGGACCCTTCAAAAAGAATAAATACCACTCAGTTAACACATCTGCTTATTCTCTGCACTGTTCGGGCAGGGAAGTTTATTTCTGCAGAGGATATTAATAAATTTATAGAATTTGTCTGCAGTCGCTTCACATCCATAGTGTCTAAATGCATCTGTAACTGGTTCCATATCTAGCCCCTAAACATAGACACTTTTTCAGTTTTACTCTCTGATATTTCTGTGATGCAATCAATCTCTGCATTTCAGTCGCTTGGTATTACTACATATACAAGCGTGTAAAACCAGTCGCAATTCCTTTGTGCACAACCGTGGTATAAATATTACACTATATGAGCAGCGAAGTTCCTCACTTGCTATGGAAACCGGCCATCCGGAAAGGGTACACTGGATCCTCTCACCCAGAGCAGAACCTTCACTTGCCTGTCATGGGAAGGTTCCCTAATAAAACAAGCGTGCGTTTCGATTGTCCTGCGCATTGCAGCTCTGTTCTGTTAGGGGTAATGCAGAACTATCAGCATGTTCCTCTCACGCTTGTACTTTACGTTGCATGGATACGCTCAAAGGCTGAAATTAAAGGCTTTCTTGCTATCCTGCCCGCTGCCAGAAATGGAGTGCCTGTTTTTAAACCATGTGCCTGATTCTTTGTTACTCCGTATCTCCTGTAGATGTGTAAACCAAAGAGAATCAGTGGCAAATGGCTGGCGGATATTAACATCTATGTAAATCAGTGCAGATGCTGAACCCATAGCATTTTATATCCCCTTGCACAGCAGAATAGGACTACCCCAAGCTGATAATGGGGTGAAATTGATTTCAGCTGAAAGGAATTAGCAGTGAGTGACTGCACAGGAACTGCTGTTACTTAGAACCACTCGAACTTTTTTATCCAGGTGCCTGTGTATGTTAGTTGCATAGTGGTTAAAATGCACAGAATGCAAGTATTAAATTTCCAATAAAGGCCACAAAGGCACTTAACTCCTGTTTGTGTCTTTGAAACCTCCTGTTCTTACCTATATTTTTTTTAATGTATTTACTTTTGAAGATGTTGCCTATTTTATCTATGAGAACAAAGAAAGGCTATAGTACTAGTTTGAACTGGTACAAGAGCAAATGCCTCCAAAAATAGTGTGATTCTTTTTTTTTTTTTACAGACGCCCATCTGTGAATTGCAGCTTTGTGCTGACCCACAATTTATGCAGCTTTCGCCCAGATCTATCAGACAAAGTTCTTTAAATGGCTTAAAAATAGTTTGTAAGTGTTATAGGCATTCAGTCAAATTAGTCACTTAGTCAAATCATCCTTTCAACTTGTGCTTTCAGCAAATGGTTAAAACAGCAGTTGAGGAAGGACCAGGTGTATGATCTAATGCCTGAAAGCAGCTCATGCTCAATGACATAATCCTAAGAATAAATGTATTGTAAGTGTAGGGCCAAACACAAGAGAATATCTGTCATCAAGTAGCTGGAAGTGCCACATGGTTTTTGTATCACTGCGCTTCAGCTGGAGCCACAGGGACTTGCGCAGCACTTTCAGCGCCTTCTGAGAAAAATACCACCTACTGCCTCAGCACTTCCTGGATCCGGGGCAGATACTTTTGAGAAATCCTCAACTAGCAGAAGTAAAATCTTGCCGGATAGCTTTTCTTCTAGATGGAAAAAACTCTAAATTCATGAATTTTGTGTACGCAGTTGCTCATGGCAGATATTCAATGGGTTGTGAGACAGCGCCTCTCGCCATGTTGTGGCAGTAGAGCTGAACAGAGGGAGCAGGACAACCGGAGTCCTTGTACAGCGATCAAAGTCTGGGTCCGTCAGCGGTGTATATGGTACCGGGTTAACCACTTGGCCTCTTTATGCCCTGTTTCTACTAGTGTGTCAGGCTAACATACAACATGGATATTTGGAAGAAAAAAGCTTGGAAGAAAGGAACTATACACAATTACTATTAGAGTTGTAGTTGTGCTCTCAGAATTCACAATCAGTAATAACCCCTTGTGCTGGTTTTGGCTGGGGAAGAGATAATTTTCTTCACAGGAGCTGGCATGGAGCTGTGTTTTGGATTTGTGTTGGAAGCAGTGTTCATAACACAGTTTCCTGCTCCTCACCCCACGAGCGAGTAGGCTGGGGGTGCACAGGAGGTTGGGAGGGGACACAGCCGGGACAGCTGACCCCAACAGACCAAAGGGATATTCCATACCATATGATGTCATGCTCAGCATATAAAGCTGGGGGAAGAAGGAGGAAGAGGGGGATGTTCAGACTAATGGTGTTTACCTTCTCAAGTAACCATTATGTGTGATGGAGCCCTGCTTTCCTGGGGATGGCTGGGCACCTGCCTGCCCATGGGGAGTGGTGAATGAGTTCCTTGTTTTGCTTTGCTTGCGTGTGGTGGCTTTCGCTTCACCTATTAAACTGTCTTTATCTCAACCCATGAGTTTTCTCACTTTTACCCTTCTGATTCCCCCATCCCCACTCCATGGGGGAGTGAGCAAGCAGCTGTGTGGTGTTCAGTTGTCAGCTGGGGTTAAACCATGACAATCCCTCATTTCAAGATTATTCCAGGTTTCTCAAAGAACTCCTGTTGGACTAGCCCTCATTCTACATCCCTACTTCTGTCTTCACTGTGAATGTGTACAGCTCTGCCATCACTGTTTTTACAGGTAACTTTTAACTGGACTCGTTGCCCTGGTCTTCCTCCTTGTTCTTGCTAGTCAGAGCTTGTGCTAGAGTTCCTTGCTTGTTGGCATTTTTCTTTTCCTGAAGAATGGTGTGTCTCCATTTACAGTTTAAAAACTAGCACTTAAATGGAGTGTTAAATCACTTCTGGAAACTGGGCCTAAAATAAATGGTTATACTCTATGAAAAGCTGCATCAACCTTTTGACCCTGCTCTTGTCTCTTTTCAGAGGCACATTAGGAACAGCTGTGTATACAAATGGAATGTTCTCTCTGTCTTCAGGTCTTTCACTTGGACCCATCCTAGTATTTGAGTGCTCATTGCAACTCCGTGACTGTTCAACTCCATCCTCTCCTGCTAACCCTGCAACTAACTTCTCAGCTTTCCTCCCGCAGTTTCCTGCCTCTCCCGCAGCTCTTGCCATTATAACCTGCAGGTGCTCCCCCACCCCTCCTGCCCATCACTCCCGGAGCACTCTGCATTATCCCTTTCACTGGTGAGCCCTCTGAACTTCCGTAACTTCCCCTGTTCAGATGAACTGCTGTTAGCCAGCTAATTTTTCCAAAGACTAAAAAAAAATAATAATTTCAAGGTAATTACACTATTGTATTAAAATTGGGGAATTAAACATTGGACAATGATGAAACAGAGCTCAAGTCAGCAGTTTTTGCCACTTCTAGGGAGGGGGGATTTATGGGCTTCGTTTCTCATAAGTACTGGGCAATAGCATTTTCTAAAAAAGTAAACATCCTTAATCTTTCATTATGGGGAAAAAAAATGGAAGAAAATGAACTGTAATAAATTGAAAATAAGGATGCAGAATGGAACCTGTTCTGTGGCCACAGCAGCAATGGTGGATATGGGTCTTTCAGCACTCCCCTCTTCTGGCAGCAGTGGATGACTGGGATTTTGCTTGCTCCTGGATCGTAAGTGCTTGTGGAGCGAGAGAGGACTGGGAGGCCTTATCTTGCACCAGCCAGACTCAGATTCTCAACCTAGTTCCAGAGTAAAAGGGAGAGGAAAAAAAAGAGGAAAGGAATTTTTCTGCAGTCTTTCTTCCAGGAAGGGAAGGAAGTGTGAACAGAATCCTCGCAGCAGCAGGTAGAGACAGGTCTTTCCTCTTCTGCCCCGACACAGCAGTTGGATCTGTGCCTGGGATGTTCACCAGGGAGCCCTTCTTGCAGCCTCCTGGTCTGCGGGGTGGCAGACAGACTCGCAGCCTGTTTTGTCATTCAGGGACGAAGGCATTGTTTGAGCAAAGCTCCCAATGGCTTAGACAGGGAGGCAGGGGTAAGACAAGAGATCTTTCACACCGCTTTTATTTCTCTTGATGTGGAATTCGTATCCTGGTGCATTTCCATGTGTCTCTCCCTTGATGTCAGCGGAATTAGCGCCAAGGGAGTAGCAGCAGCAGGTCCCGCAGGCATGGTCACAGGGCAAGGAAGAGATCTGCCGGGGGACCCCCTGAATTTCTGAAGGCAGTGGAATAGTAGATCTGAAAAGGGCTACTGAATGTGAAATAGGGGTGTGGGATGTTTCAGCTCATTCATGATTGTTAAAAATAACTGTTACTCTGTGAGCGTAAACAGTACTGAGTATGCTGCGCTTAAAATGAGACTGAGCAAGACACTTCTTCACAACCCAGTTATTATACATGGTCATCTACAATAATTTCTTTTTAGACTGTGGCTTTCAAAGTGTGTGAAACACACTTTATACTCCTGTGTGCGAGTTGATTTCACACAGCGCAGCCCAGTCCCCATGCGCAAACATTTAGTGATCGTTTTGCGTGCCTTTCTAATGTAAGACTCTTTGAGCAATAGCAGATATTTCATTGATTGCTCTTTTTGTAAAGTATCAGCATTCAGCCAGTAATCAATTTATTACCAAATGTTGTTTGGAATGAGCAGCTTTCTCCCTGACAGTAATCTCATCGGTTGTGAAAAGATACGATCAGGTGACAATGAGACCTTCTCAACAACACTACAGTAAAATCACACTCAATAAGAATAAAGAGTCCTGAGTAAAAATAATTCCATTTTCTATTAAAAAAGCCTGTGCAACAATGGCAGTACTGTAGACACTGCTGGAGAAGTGATAGATTGTTGTCCCAAACAGAAAAAGTTAGTAGGTAGCTCAGTCTGACTGAGCTTTCTACATATACCCATTTTTCACTGCTAGCTCTGACAACCTTTTCTGAGGTGTGTGTGTCCCATTTTAAAGCTTTTCTCTCTTTGGTGCTCTGAAACTGTCAGGTAAAACTTAATCCATGGTATCTGTTACAGCGGCTGTATCCAACTTACCTCCGTGATATCTAATGTACTTTAACAACTATGCACAGAGGTACTTTCCCACCTCCTCCCCCCTCACCTCCCGCCCCCCCATTTATATCTTGCAGTTAGCATTCCATTTGTTTATTTATCCTCTTGCACTGCTGTTGTGTCTACTGGACAAAAAGTGGTCTCATGGCAGGAAGATCTGTGACTGTTCCAGTCTTTTCAAAAGGGAGGTAGTTCCATATTCAGATTTCTGCTTCCCGTACTGACACCTCTCATTCTTGTTGCAGACAGTTGTTTCAGAGAGGTGCTTTGAGAAGTCATGTTAGTGTAGGCTGGAGATTCCTAGCTCTGACCCACAAAGGGCATTGAAAATTGCTGGGAACCTCACAAATCATTAAACACAGTGGCTTAAGAAGACACACGATCTCTAGTCTGTAGTATAACAACTGTTTTTTGCATGACAGAAGCTTTTAAAGTCTCCTGCATATGATCCTTGGAAGCCACAAACACATGGCCGTACTGTGTCCGAGACACAATGTCATTGTGCCCAAGACTGGATGCTTCTCAGCTGGGCTTGGTCAAGTCAGGCTGTTACTGCAGTGCTTTGTTCAATTGGCTTCAGCCTTCACATGTTGATTTGAAATAAATTAATTAGTCACAAGTGCTGGTGAACTCTACAGATAACTTCCATCATATTGGTATGTTGGTCTCTGCCTGAGTGTGCAGATGACCTGAAATAAAAATTCAAAAGTATTAAGAACTTCCATGTTTTTATCAGTTATGGTAATAATGACGAGTTAAGCATTACTTCTGACATTTGAGGTCTCTCGGTCATTAAGTATTACTTCTTCTTCTGGTAAAACCCCTGAAGAACAAAGATCAAATTGTGAAGACCTGCACTGCCTACTGTGAGTGGCCTATACTGTGTCACTGATAGGTGTGAATGGCTGTTTGGGGTAACAGAGAAGGCTGAGACAGGACCATACTATATTCTCCTCCACTAGCTCCCAGCTAACAATTGATCTCAGGAATGAAAAATGCCCTTGATGTATCAGTTTTTTCAATCAACCATCACACTTGGGACAGGTACTTTCTCAAAACTCTGCCACCTCTATGAAATAAAATGTGCAATATTATTTTTAAATGGAGAAAAAATACTTTCATTTGCATTTCTGCTGACTTAAATTGGCTACGGAAATTATAATCCTGAGATTTAAAAAAAGTTGCCTTTGTCCACAAAGCCTGAATGGAGAGTTGTAACCCCAAGGTGATAGTTTCAGCAAGATCTCGCTGAACAGGGAGCTGTTGTGAAATATTTTTCCTCATCCTATCTGTTGCCAGTGGATGATAGGTTTTCCTTTCATCCTCTGTATACCTTCCACAACTGCATCTGTGTCCATCATCAAATTCCTGATTGCTCATTAATACAAGTTATTATTTATTGTTTTTATTAAAGAAGGGCGGGGCTGTCTTCATCTGTCTGGAGGGTCTGCCATTATGTTTGCTCTGTGCATTGCTACTACAGTGGAATCGAATATGCCTCAGCTTCATGCAGATGCACTGTGTCAGAAAACATCTGCTAGCTGCTGATTTTATGCATATTACAGAGACTTTATGTACTGTTAAATGGACCACTTTTTCAATCCAAACCATAATTTTCCATGTGGCATCATTTGATCTGTCCTCACTCCAACATTTGGTTTGATCAAGCCATTTCTTCCTACCCAATGTGTGTGTTGTAACTTCCTCTATGGCTCTGTATATGTGTGTGTGTGTGTCCTGCCTGTGAATGGAAATTACTACAGTGCTCCTGTCATGATAATATGGTAGTAGGGCACAACATGTCATTTTAATCAATATATTTTATTCCCATTAGCTTCTTTCATCACTGAGCTTTAGTCTAGACAGCTTAGGTCTGATCATGCCAGCTGCTACCCAGCTACATAGTAGCCTACCATGATTCAATGCACTTTTTCTGCAGTACCTAGGATACTTACCTGGGTACCAGTTTTAGAGCTTAAATGAGGCTGGGGAGGAAAAGCATGTCCTTCACACAGAACTCTCCTGTGTCCGTACAGTGAACTTCAGAATGGAAGAGGCAGAGGGGCAGCGCATTCAGGACACTGCTCTCTGGGGACACATCCATCTGAGCCCTGCTGTTATACCCTCCTGGGAGTTGAGCTGCAGGGCCACGGCAGCAGAGAGGGGCAAAGGGCTCAATGGGGGCAATTCCCTCTGGAGATGGGGCACGCATTGCCATCAATTGTTTTGCTTTGGTTTTCTTGTACCATTTAACTTTAAAACACCTACTCTCCACTGCGAACGATGCATGTCATTCCCCCATGGATAAACTTGAAATGGCTACAGGGAGAGTTACCACCTAGAGGCAGGCTGTTCATGACTGCTCTGCATGGGCTGTGGAATGATGGCTCCTTGCCTGCCCATTCCTAGGAGATCCTGAAACAGCAAATCTCTTCTGTACCTGTTGAATCACAACTCGGGAATAATACAGCTCTAATTACAGCAGAGAAGACAGTGCTTCTTTGGTAAACTTTGGTTGTGGTGACATCCCTAGAGGCTACAAAGAGAAAGACGTAAAATTGGAATAAACCTACCAATCATTTATAATACACGTAAGTAGCAGGAGGAGGGACACATACTGCTGGGGAAATATTTTTGCCAAATAAAGCATCACGCTTCTTGGCATGCAGAGAACTCCATTGCTACATTAAAAAAGAAAAAAAAAAGCATAGTTTTGCATATTCAGTGATTCTGACAAGTTTGAATAAATATGGTTTATTAACAATAATAATAAAAATGCACATTTAGATAGCTCCTTTAATCTTCAAAGCACTTTATAAATACTGGTTTGTTAACTAATCCTTGCAACATCCTTGTGAGTTGGAGAATTATTTTCCAAATATTAGAGTTATATAATGGCGCACAGTGCTTTCCAGTGCCCAGTAACTGTTTAACAATGCGCGGAGGTGTGATACATCACCTGTGTCTCTATATGTCTGGAATGTCATACACTGACATAAATGTATCTAAACTTGTTAATTTCTTATATGAAAGCAGAGTAGGTATATCACTCACGTGTGTACAATTCTCTTCCAATCCATTTTCTCAAAAAAATCATCATTGTCATTTAGTTGTGCTTGAGGTAACAGTGAGGGAACCCGGCAGTGACGATGGTGGGGACACCGGGGTGGAAGGCACTAAGCTCATTTGTATGTGTGAGTGAAAAAGGCTGGTTCCTATCCCAGATATTTTGCAGTCCAAGTATATGATAAGAGGCAACAGATGGATACAACAAAGAGACAGAGGCACCACGAGGTTACAGTGAGAGGATTACAATTACTGTAAGAAGCGGTGGTCATAGCACACCAACTGTTTAACCATTCTCAGATAATTGTTCAGTCATCGCAACAGTGAGAGCAAGAGGAAGATTTGAAGGAGGATGACAAAGTGACGAGGCAGACTTTTTCAGTGTCGTCTTCACGTGTGGATGTAGAGGCATGGGGAAAATACCTTCATAAGAAAACAGGTTGAAAAGCATTTTGTCTTTACTAAAAAGGAGGTGGGAGCTAAGGATTCTCATTTATGGTATGAAATGATGATGGATGGAACAGGGATAAGCCCTGAAGAGAGAAACTGGAGTGAATCTGGGTCTGAAGTGAGAGGCAAGGTATAGGCGTGCAGTGACAGCGAGGCGAGGTGACAGGAGTGAAGTGCCAAGACAGAAGATGGCAGGTGTGTTTTGTCAGAGCTGGTCGGTAGAGCCCTTGCAGCGCTACGGCTGTAAGGGCATCTGTTTTTCAAAGCCTTTGATGGAAGCCCCATGTTTCTTGGCTGTTCAGCACGAGGTTGCGAGGACAGCCTTCCAACACCAGCTTTCTGTGGCCTCCGGGACACGGGCCCCAGTTCTGTGCAGCTGTTTTAGTCCTGTGCGTGAGCAGCCTCCACTCCTGCTTGGTGCTCAGCTAAAACACGCGCTGTGTTTGCGTATGTGCCTTAAGACCCAGTGGAAACACGGAGAGGGAGTGAAGATTTACATACCACATTCGTCTCTGATCGATGTGGTCTCCATTCTTCACTGTGTATGGTGAAGCCCTCTCCACACACCGCTCCCGAGGCTACAGATACTTTGCCATATTGCCATTCCAGCCCTTTCCGGCAGCTTGGGCATGGCAGTTGCGCATATCCACGTTGCATACCAAGGTGTAATGTAAACATACACGAGCCCGTTTTAAAAGGGCAGCAGCCTCACTGTGGTAGCACTGAGGTCTGTGCAGATTAATCTATCCTTTGAAAAAGGCAGGAACCCTAATTTGTGTGTTATTTCCAGTGTAAGCATTTGTGCTTTGATCAAGGAATTCACGTACTTGATAGGAGTCTTTCCATTGCCTGCAGTGGGCTTTGGATTGGAACCTTAATCCGGATGTCTCGCACGCATATACATCCTTAATAAAAATTTTCTAAATTGTTGCTACATAATGAAGATCCCAAACCTCCTGTGAAGTGTTTCCAGTTAAGCCAGTGAAAAAAAAATGCACTCAATACCTTACCCTCACAGTTAACATAACGTACAGCAGTTCTCTGTACTGAGTATTAAGACAGGTGAATTACCGGTACACTGAGAACACCAAGTGAACGTCCTGACTTTTGCATGCTTGCAATTTATAAACAACGATACTTTACTGTACTTCTGCCACATTACGTACATACACATATGCACACACGCTCAGAAAGTCATGATGTTTTAAAAATAGGCTTAGAATGAAAAAAAAAATCAACCTTAAATATAACAAACGCTTCTGCTGTAATTATATTCATTCAGATTGCCAGGCATATTTTCTAAAATATATTAGGTTGCTACACCTCTTTACCGAGAAGACATGCATCCTGTGACAGCTGTCCATCAATGCTCACAGAATCTTTTCACGCTGACCCCTATTAAAAAGCTGAAGGAGACCTCTATCAACCCCCCTCTGCTGTGCAGTAAAAGCAGTCGTTCAAGATTTTAACTAATTTTATTTTTTTAGCAGGAAATACCAGTCTGGTCTCATAGAAAGTGCTCTCACTTGGATTTATATGACCTGCTTTCTATTCCTGGCTCTGTCTCTGAGTGACCTTATGAAAGTCATTTTTGTCTATTATTGTTTTCAAACGGGCAGAAAGATGTTTCCTAGCAGAATGGGCCAAAGATAGGCACTTTTTTTTCCCATTATCCCACCTCAAAAACCTATTTATGAAGAAGCTACACACCTGTACACATACAAATGCCAGTCAAGTGTTTGCCTCAGAGAAGCTGCTCTGCCTCTCTCCCTGTTTCCCTCTCTCTCTTCGCAATATATAGCACAAGGGAGTCACAGGGGAGTGCCTAAATAATGTTCTTTAAAGACACATAACTTGAAAAGCCTAATTACATATATACATTTCTGCTCCGGTAGGCTGGGGTGTTTTGTGAAAGCAAATACAGCATGGACCAAAGTGAGCTTCCCGAAATATTTATGGGTTTATTGTACTGCTACACCCAATACATGGTAAGCCTTTTTTTGGAAAACTGCCTTCCCCTTTAGCAGTATAACTGTCAGACAACAGTTCATACACAGCAACACAAAGTCGTAACTTGGGAGATCATCTTTTATATGCTCCTAACAATATGCTCTGCAATCCTACATTTAAAAGGGTTTAAAAACACACAATACCCAAAACCATCAAATAAGCAGTAAAAGTAACATGCAGAGCCAGACAGAAAACCAGAATGAAAAAGATTTTTTATTATTCTCCTCTGTATTACCATAAATGACATGCTATATTTAATTTTACAGTGCCCCTGGACAAATCATCAAATACTTTAATAACTACACAAACATTAATATTTAAATACAAGAATTCCCCTCAGTTACTGAATAATCATAACTCTGGATTGATAGGGTACTAAATGGAAAAATCTTGTTTAGACAGTTGTGAGAGGGGGGAGGGTGTTTAATGAAACATGTTTGATGGTCTTGTCATCATAAAACTGATAGATATTTGGCACAATTTATATCTTTGCTGAAAAGAAGTTTGAGAAATGGAACAATTGTGCTGAAGATTAATTTTCCTTTCTTCTGCTGTGAGAGCA
>NW_010243819.1:17306-19784 GCF_000690775.1 Eurypyga helias | reverse complement strand
AGGAATGTGTGACATACATTGCACTTTACCCAGGGAAGTCCTGTGCTGACTCTTAGAAAATGCACGTGTTAAATAGCTGCGACTTCTGTACTTGTGGGATGGGCTGCGCAGCTCTAGTCACAGCTAGCCAGGCTCATTGTGTGAGAGCGATGAATGTAGAAGGTCGCAGAGACAGCATGTGGAGTTCTGACTGTCGGTGCTTGTTAGACCCGCCCACCCACCCTACCCACTGTCCTCGGTGGGACTGTTTTTTTAATCCAGATTTTGTATTGTCACTTTAGCCCCTCTCCCAATTAAGTGTTCTGCAGAATAATGGAATTTTGACTCGTAAACACAATAAAAATAATGAGTTGCAAGACATTCTAATCCCTTCAGCACCAAAAAAAGAAAAAAAAAGGAAGACTGAAAGACTTTTCAATCAAAGTCACTCACATAAATGCCTAAACTGAAAGTCTGAAACTTCACGAGATGCTTATGTCTCCAGATCTGGGACTGTGTTCATGCACGTGTACTGTGTGTCACTAAGCACACGTGACACTAAGCTGATGATAGCATTTGTTCACTGCGGGACAAGGGCTAGGCTCTTGTTTGTATCGTATCATATGTTCCTTGGGTGCCACAGCATTTGTAGCTAAATGACATGCTTACGGGTCGGGTAGTGGCCTGCCTTCACTTACCAGTTCCTTATACCATTTGACCTCATGCCTCTTTCCAGGAGAGTCTGTCTCTGCCACTCACCTTAACATTTTCTTTTTCATTTGGGGGCATCTGCTCAGACTCTGAACTTTACAGATTTCCTCTTTCCAAAGGGTTATTTCCCAGTCGAGAAGAGCCCAAGAACCATAATACATTGTCACTGTGGAGCTGGAATGCACAGAAGAAGAATCATAGAATCATAGAATGGTTTGGGTTGGAAGGGACCTTAAAGACCATCTAGTTCCAACACCCCTGCTGTGGACAGGGACACCTTCCGCTAGACCAGTGACAATATATTATGGTTCTTGGGCTCTTCTCAACTGGGAAATACCCCTTTGAGGGAAGTTTGGGGGGAAAACATGGATGGCTTTACATTCTAGCTTCAAGGGAACAGAGAGAGGGGAACCAGCACAGACATAAGACCTCTGAATTATAGGTCATGGCCTGTAGACTGGTAGACCTTGGAAGCCATACCAGTAGAGTACCCCTCCAGATGTGGACAGCTGACATACTCAATCATGAAGGCTGCATCCAGGCCACTTAACGATGAACTAATTAAATGTCTGGCTCCATTTAGAAAAGGAAGTGTGGAACAATCCAGAGCTGTCTCTAAATCACTTACCCAGTGCTCTGTCAATCTTCTACAGTGGTAGGAAAGGTGAACAAAAGGAAAAAACAATAGGGCAAAACTAAAGGACTAAGGCTGATGGAAGTTTCCGTGCTAGGAAAAAATGGGTGTTGTCACCACATCCTAATGAGAAACAAAAATACCTCGGAAACTCCAAAGCTACAGACCTAGAATCAGAGCAAAGAAGGCTAAAACAACGTAAGAAGTTAGCATGAACACTCTTCCATAGAGATGAGCAAACCTTTAAATAAGTAATTAATTCTTTCTCTCTTGGCTTTGTATGCTTAATTGCAATTTATGATTCAGTTCTTGTAACTTCTTTTATTTTTTCCCTTTTTCGTGTTATAGCAATAAAAGAACAAGAAGTTGGAGTGAAGTTCTTGATATGAAGGAAAGGGCTGGTGGCTGGCTGAGACTGACTCTGGGCTTAGGCTGCCTCCACCTCTGCTGCTGCAGTAGTAATGCATGCTCCCCTGGGAGGACAGATTTAGCCACTGAGCGCAACCTTTTTTTCAGGAGAAGAAAATGTAAAGAGACAGCAGTTTCTAGCAATAAAATAAAACCCAAAACAACATAAAACATTGCACTCCCACTCATTTCTCTCTCCCTCGTTTCAGCTTTTCTTGAAATGGACAACCCATACCCATCAATGAGATTCTGAGCTGTCCATGATTATCTGTAGTGCTTGAGAGAAAAGCTGATTTTGCACTTACATGGGAACAAGAGAAAATACATTTTTGCCCTCTTACTTCACTCCAAAAATATACCTGAAACATGTTTAGAAACTAGAAATACATTCTTGTAGACAAATGACATTGGAAGATGTTGAAACACCAGTGAGGAATGAAATTCTACAAAACTGTATTACTTTATGATAAAATTGCGAATGCAACGTACTGGAATGAGTAATCGAACTCCCGAAATTGCAGTGTGATTTCTCCCTTCCCCTGTATGTGCACGGGTGTTTGCTATTTTGTACAAAGAGCAACAGAAAGCTACTGTAAAGGCATCTTTTAGTGAAGTCTTTCAACTGTTGTCGTTAACAAAATTTTTTGAGATGCACACACATTACTCTCATTGCCAAGCACCTTCTGTCCGAGGCATCTCCCAAGTCACACAATTTGAAGATTAGAGTGGCTTTGCCATATAACTTA
>NW_010243819.1:414-17275 GCF_000690775.1 Eurypyga helias | reverse complement strand
TGCTGACAGAAACAGAGATAAGCAACTATTTTATGAAATGGTATTTTGACCTGCTGAAGTAATTTCTAGGGCTAGACATAGTCCCAAGGTATATTGGAAGAAACTAGATTACTAGAAATCGTAAATGGAAGTGCTAGAGAAGTCTGTTCACCAACAGCGCAGCTCACAACAGAGGCACACCTTTTTGAGCCTTCTGTGAAATAAAAGGTACAGATGGTTGTCTATGTGCATAACATCAGTGATGCCCAAAGCAAAGACATTACAAATATTTTACAGAGCTGTTATCACCAAATATGTATTCAGGAGGATACAGAAAGACAGAAATTCACCCTAGAGTTATGGAAGATGGTCATTGCACTCTATTTACCACTCTGTTGCCTGTTTGTTGCCATAACCTCTCAGAAAGCACAGACTATTTTTCTAGAGCAGGTTTCTTTTACTTTTTTTTTTTCCTAGAGCAGGCTGGATTTTACTTAGGGCATCATGTTACACAGATGAAATTATACTTAACTTTGCAAGTAAAATGCATTGTCGGAAACCGTCTTACACGAACTGCATGTGTGGTTACCGTGGAGAGCAAAACCAGTTGGCATACGCAGTGGCTGAAATCTTGTCTCTGTAATGATGCTGCACACAAATATCAGGCCTTCTGGATTTAGCATCTTAGGTGGGATCCAGGGACACAACATGTATTCTGGTTGTGCTTAGCCAGGGTACCTTCCCACCCCGGTTTGTAGGCAATGGCTCTTCCCTGTGAAAGTCTGTGATATTGCAGAAGACAGTAACCAAAGAGATTATTTTTGCTTCACAGGAGGAACAAACTTCATGAAGACAACTGGTTGCTGAAGTATCAAGAAGTCAGTGCACACATTTATTTCTCTGTAAGACCAGGCCTAACACCCCGCAGGCTGAAGGGAGGCACATCTTTAGATGTACCTACGGATGCCTGTATCGGGTGGGTGAGCTCCAGCAGATGCTGGAGTCCTCTTGATCTTGTGCTCCTGTTTGTTTCCTTCTCTGTCATTGTCTTTAACAACACTTAAGTATTTTACTGAGGTGTGGTTCATCTCGATTTGTTTTCCTCCGAGCTTTTTTCAGCACTGTTCTCTATTAAGCTAGATCTATATGTTTGTAGAGTAAATGTTCCAAGAACTGGCCAACACAGATTATTCATAAGGTCTTCGAGAACAACTCATGCTGGGTCCTGCTCAATCAGTTAGGCTTACTATTATATACCAAAACCACCAACGGAGTGCCCTGATCAGACACCCATGGTTGAACTACTGATTATTATAGGCAACACAGTTATAAAAGGGTTCAGATTCATCTTCATACACTCAGGTAGTAAAAAAGGAAAACCTACAGGTACCTATTAAGTAACTTCAGCAAGGGCAGGAAACGTCATCAGGGGAACCAAGAGAATAAACATTTTCAGACATAGAAACTCATATTCACATTTTTCTTCTAGGAAATAACAGCATGATCAGTAAGGATGTGCTTGCAATAGTATTTATTTGGGACAACACTAAGTTTACCCGTATGCACAATGATGTCATTAAGCTGCTACACAGCATCCTTGGGATTTTCTAAGATGCCTACAGCGTTTTGATCCCTTAAAATCAGGAGTATAACTTCGATTAAAATGAAACAGAATTGGAGGTCTGAATCTTTTTTAAATGGTTGACCTAGAGGTTGTGATACTTGGTGCAAAAGTTAAAAAAATCACCCCAAAACTGGCGATAGTTAAGAAAAGAAATGAATGCCTAGGAATATGTAACAGAACTCCCCCTAATGGTGGTTTCCCCATCTCCCATTTTTCCAAATGAAGCCTGGCCTTGCCAATTTTCAAAATCCTGTGTCCACTGGGAGTGTTTTCTACAACGTGCTAACTGATTTCCAGTGTAGGGCAGTTCAGACGACCCAGCTATTGTAAATCCTCACAGCATTTTCAACTGGCTGCAAGGTTCTTTCTTTCTCTCCCAGATTTTACTGTAGCACCACTGTAAAACTGTTAAGGAGACAGTGCTATGCTCAGCTGCAGAGCTAGCAATATTTCACTGGTGGGTGAAGAGATTCCTGTAAATATCCTGTAGAGTTATTTCAGACCCTTTGGGATGGAAAGCATTGTAAAACCGGAGAAATTACTATTATCATGAACGACTGGAAAGAGGGAGGGAAAGATACGTTCGTCTTCTGTTAATGAAAGACCTGTTTGGTTTCCCTCATACTGGACAAACTGCTGAAGAACAGGGAGGTGTGGGAAAACGCACCTTCCCGCTCCTGTAAGACTGCCAAGGTCAGCAAGACCTCCACTGACCTGCTGTGGAAGTGTTGATTACTCAGGTTAATGGATGCTTGGGGGCTGTTTTAAACCTTATTTTTTGACATAAGCCTTATTTTTCTAAAATGCTGGAAGAAGAGAGCATCTATGATTTGCTCCTTTACAGGCCAATGTAATCTCTTGTGCTTTTTTTTTTTTTTCATTTCCTCCTGCCCTTCTGTGAACAAGTTTTTCCAAAGCCTCCACCACGCTCAGGAAGGGGAAACACCTTTAGATTTAAATGAAGTGGCTGTGTTACAACATACTATAAAAGCACATAAGGTGAAAAGTCTGTGAGGTACACAGTTGTAAGTGAAACCAGAAAGCACTTCCACTGGCCATGCCCTTAGGATAAACTGCAGTAGGGTGAGGTTACATGTTGTAGCTGAGCTGATCCACACCTTGCTGCTGCCAAGAGGGAAAATCCTGCTCCTTTCCCCCCTCTGCTCCTGCTCCCTGTTCTGTCCTCTCTCAGGTGGCCCTGCCACACTCATCTGTCCAGTCAGCAGGTCACTCAGCTCACAATAGGGGCAGAGAACTAACCCAGAAGAAAAAAAATGAAGTGCAGTGACCAGAACCAATTAACCAGTCATTTGACTGGAAGTCCTCGTGCAGCGGAGAGGATGCAACTACATGCCAAAAATAGGGGTGAGGAAATGGGGGATAGGACTGTGTCTTTTTAGGATCAGAAGAACTGCCAGACTTCCATCAATAGCTGTACGAAAAGTGGTGGACCGCTTGGCAAGGCCAGGTGCAGACTACAACTGTATCCTGACTCCGTAGTGGGGTCAGAACCAGGCACTTCCTCTTCCCGTCACTTGGATGCCTGTATTTTCAGGGGCAGCATGCCTGAAAGCATGGACTAGAAGAGAGCTGTGGTGTGCTTCAGCTAGGCCGCTGGCCTGGACACCTGTGGAAGCAGGACCTGGAGGCACGTTGTGTGAAGCGCTTGCATCTCAGCAGAGACCGAGCCTGAATGTCTCACCTTTCACTAGGGCTGCAGGCGCTTACAAAGCGTGCCAGGCAGCGTGAGTAAGAGCTCTACTCCTAAGTGAATTAATTTTAAAAATAATTAACATTCACATGACAATTTCTCCAAACTTTCATTTCTGCCAGCAAGGAAAGTGATCATGGGGAGGTACTACTGCGAGCGACTCTAAATTGGTACCTACAGGTAATGAGATCATCATAGTTTCACATCCCTGTGCTCCAGGTGCTGTAATTGTATCCAGTCGTTTGGATCCTTGTCAACTGCCTTCTTTTATGCCTTGCTGGAAGAGGCTTAAAAGCACTAGTAAACTCAGGACTGTAATCTCTATCAGCTGGGAGCTTATATTTTCAGTATATAACACCACGGTGTGCTTGCAACAGAGAATCCCAAATCCATCCCTTCTTTGATAGATGCTGATGTTTTCAAAACCTTCAAGTAAAATCCAAACATGGTTGGCCTCAAGCAGACTCCGTTGGTGTTGCTTAAGATGTGCCCTTTCATATTAAGACAGATTGCGGATTCCTTTACTGTGTAACCGCATTTTCAGCATCCCATGTCAGGAAGGTGCATGTAAGTAAATCTCAGAGCGGCACAGCTTGGAAGGTTCTTTCCAAGAGGAAAGCAAATGTATTTATTTAGGACTTTTTACAAGGGGTAAAAAGTGACAGGACAAGGGGTAATGGGTTTAAATTCAAAGTGGGGAGGTTTAGATTGGACATCAGGAAGAAGTTCTTCACAGAGAGGGTGGTGAGGCACTGGAACAGGTTGTCCAGAGAAGCTGTGGATGCCCCATCCCTGGAAGTGTTCAAGGCCAGGCTGGATGAGGCTTTGAGCAACCTGGTCTAGTGGAAGGTGTCCCTGCCCATGGCAGGGGGGTTGGGACTAGATGGGCTTTAAGGTCCCTTCCAACCCAAACCAGTCTGTGATTCTATGATTCTATGATTTAAGTGCCAGTTGAACCAACATTGGTGCTGTCAGTTTCACCAGGTAGCTCATTCAAATATGACAGGAAGTCAGTCTGTCATCACCTCAGTCACAAGGAATGCCACCGAGCTCTGAGAGACCTCCATCTCTGTGCTCCAGGTAATACAACTGTATCCAGTAGTTTTAATTCCTGATGATTTTCTTCTTGCATCTCTTGCTGGAACAGGCTGAAAATTAATGTATTTCACTGGTGGATGTGATTACCCCAATCCTTCTGAAGCACATGTTGACTTTCATCTGTTTTAAGAGCTGCCGTAAACATGCAGGCAAAGCAATGGTGCACTACGTAGATAGAAAATAATCAAACCATCTGGTTTTGATGAAGGTGTGTAAAACTATAAAGCACACTTAAAAAACATGAACCAAAAGTTTATTGAACATATAAAGCGGCTTGTCCTCAGCAAATTTATGATTTACATGAGATTTAAATGCACCACAATACACTTGGGTCAGCTTGAGAGAGCTGGCTTTGAATGTCTGGAA
Organism: Eurypyga helias; assembly: GCF_000690775.1. Taxonomy (NCBI): domain Eukaryota; kingdom Metazoa; phylum Chordata; class Aves; order Eurypygiformes; family Eurypygidae; genus Eurypyga; species Eurypyga helias. Next base: position 12,497 of record NW_010243819.1, on the reverse strand, counting down.
TAATATGTGATGTGCAGAAAAAATGTGCATTTGCAACAAATTTGCTCTGATGGAACCGCAGCGATAATGAGCTCAGATCTTTGAGCTCCTGGTGACATGAGAAGGATCCCAGGGGCTTAAAGATCAGCAGACAGATGGCCTGTTTTCCTAGATAGGTGACATGGATGCCTCTGAAAACGTCCCTGAGATATCTGTTGCAGGGGGCGGATTCTCCTCTGGCTGGATAGCTCCTACGGCTGCAGAGAAAACTGTGTTCATTGCTGTGTGCGTTTGTGGGGGGCTGTAGCTCTTAGAGCAAGCCTAGCCTGTAAATGTTCCCTGGATGCACCCCAGGCCAAATATAAAGGAGACTTCTATGGACCTAAGAGCACAGGATTCACCACGCTGACCCAGACATCTCTCCTCCAATGACCCACCTCAGACAGTGGCTGTTACCAGATAGCTCAAAGGAAGGTGTCAAAGCTGAAGAGGGGCACCTTCATAGTTAAAATCAGAATTCTGGGTAGTTTAGTCTCAGTGGTAAACTTGGTAAGTTCTTGGCATCGCGGACTTCCAGGAGCGAAAGGCTTCCACTAGATAATTACCAGTTATGTGACACCATTTCCTAATTAGCTTTGAGTTTCTCACCTCTGAACTTCATTTCATGTCATTTTGTTCTTGCGTCACGATATAGTGAGAAATGCCTGACCTACTTTTTCTATTCTATTCATCATTCTGTATCATGTAATCTGCTCCCCTCTTATTTGTCTAATTACTTAATTAAGAACTCCTCCATCTACTCGGTTTCTCATCAGCTACTTTACTTAAAACTACAGCACTTATTTTTCTGGTGGCTAAATTGCATTTTTTGGTGGCTAAATTACAGACAGGAACAGGAGAAACCGAGGAGCCCATGGCTCTTTGTGAGGGCAGGGCACTGATTCTAGGATGTAACTTTTTGTCTTGGATACTCTTCTAATAATGGTACGTTGAGCAAAAATCCTTGCTGATCCCAGGTCTACTAGAAGTCCAGATCCTGTTCTGAGCCGGTACCTCCCATGAAAGAACAAAGTCTACAATTATATCCTGACACAGGACAGACCAAGAAGGGAAGAATTCTGTGCCTTCTTGCATGACTTTGTACAGAAGCACCAAGTGCAACCTAGCCCTGCCAAAATAACGAAGAGGCATTGACCATTTAATACAAAATAAGATCTCTCAAAATGCCTTCTTCTTGGTGGTGGGTTGTTTTTTTTTTTTCCCCCTAAACCAGAAAGAGCATATTTGGAAGAAAACCTTTTACTATAAGCCAAAATGTCTTTCCTGTCTCCAAAACACTTATCTAATAGGAATGAAGTAATGACACTAAGCTTTTGTCTGTTCAAGATAAAAATCACAAATTGCGTGGTAGAACACCGGTTTTCAGATGGTCCATTCAGTGGAGCTTGGTTACTCAGAGTCTTACTGCTGCCTCGGTTACGTGACGCTGAAGTGGAAGTGCTGTGCGCTGAAGATTCAGGGCAGTGTAAGAGAGAACAGAATTAGGCCCTCATGAAATCTTAATGCGTCGTGAAGCTTTCCAGCTCACATGCATACCCCAGTGAGACTGGGAAAAGCCTAGTTCAAGCAATGACTGGCAATGAGAGGATATGGTTCAGTTCTGCTGTGATCTAATGCAAGATGAACCAAGCTTCTTAGAAGTCTCACAGGATTTTTACCTCAGTTGTTATAGACAGGTATGTAGCTGGTATACCTAAGCTGAACAAAAGAGGAAGGAAGAGAAAGGTCTGGAATTAATTAAATGCCTTCTCTCAGAATAGCCCCATAAAACTCTTGTCTGATTAAATCCCTACAAACAAGGAAAAAATACAAGTCTGACTACTAAACAACTGAAAATAAAGTTATACAAAAGGTGTTCTAAAGATGGCACCTTATAATCAAGAAAATTTCCAGGAACTTTTGGCTTAGTTGGCTGACAGCCTTTTCTGAATGGCAAATGCTAGTTTTAGGACAGGTTGTTAGTTGCCCAAATTGACTGAGTGCTCCCAGAGGTTGTCTGAGTGTGTGGTTAAGGGCCTGCTGCTCAGACAGGCTATACAGAAACACTCAAAGGACCCTGTGTGCTCTGCCAGAGCCTTCTGATTTATTTATATGAATAAGCCACCAGGCCCAGACTATGCTCTTCACACACTACTCATTTGTAGGTCATTCTGCACATTACTCTTTCCTTGCAACCACCAAACAAATTAATATTAGCATAGATATGCAAGACCCTTGCTTTTGTTAAAAGCTGAGCACGCAATGTTGAGAGGGCTTTGGGATGTAACCTTAGGAAATTAGGGTCCAATCCCGAAGGCTTTTTAGGAAGGGACACTCATGAGTCCAGATGATATTACTGACTGGGAAATAGAATACTGACTGCGTGAATACAGTAAGATTTAATCTCATTTTTAAGCTGGTGGACATGATGAGGAGGGATTACACCATCGTTTCTCCATGTAACGACCACACTGTGAAGGGTGGAACACAGATGAGTTGGGCTTGGGCCAATGGCTGCTCCAGGAACTGCCTACTGAGGTGCAGAAAGGATGGGGCATGTTTGACAATCAGTTTTTAGTGCTTTGAAGTTAACCATTACTTGTAGTCACACTGCATATGTTTCTATCAGCAGTGGACAGCTAATGAAATACAAGTATGTCAGGTTTCTCTGTCTCCCACATGCATTATCTTCCCTTCAGTACTAGTGGGAGCGAACCAAGAGTAGCCATGAGATGAACTAATTTCCTCTATAGGCTTGAATTCAGCTTCCTAAATTAATCTAATATCCAAGTTGCTTTGCCTTCACTGTTACTGTAACTTAATTTAGCTAACTTCGGCTTGCTCACAAAGATAGGAACACAGCTTCTTGTTTATTGACTGTGATGCGCATCCTTGCTATATTTTTTTTAACTGCAGTTTGGTTGCTTGCCAGCTAGGAACAGGGCCCTGGATATTTGATCCTGGCTACCGTTATTTTTCCAGTGACAAAAACAGACCAAACACATCCGACTTCCCAAGTACCAATACAAACTGTCAGTCAACTGACTGGACATACAAAAGGTTTTATGCAGGGAAATCCTGAGTTATCCCACAGTTACTTTTTTTTCGTTGTTGGCAAGAGCAAAGAAAGGCTGCCAGCCATGCTGGCTCCTAGTTGGCTTTGAGAAGAACTGGCCTCCACACACATTTCCTCCTTCGAAAGGACGGCCGTATCCCTACCTGAGAGCAGCGGGTGAGTCTGAGTGGAACGGATCACTCCTTTTTTCTGAGCTGGATAAGGATAGTGCTTGGTCAGGTAGGTGTTAGAGAGCTCTGAATCAGGAAATCCTCAGCAGCTGAGTGTTCTGTCGCAGAACCAGGAACCACGAGTTGAATGTGGCACGTGGGAAGACAGGTATCTCAGCAGATGAGTAGTCATTTCCTTTCTTCTCTAAAAGTGTCACGGTATCCAAGGAGGGTAACCTAGGAAGGATTTTGTCTTTCTTCCACATGCACTAAGCAAGGCGTAGGTATGCAATATCCCTGATGAGAAGCTAAGCACCATATTGTGGTGGGAAATGCCACCTCTGGATGAGTGTGCCAGTGACAAGGAGGAATTCACAGAGAAGTGGTTAGGGTGGAGACTGCTTCTGAATGACTCACCCAATGCCACATGTTCAGCTCTCCGATCTCTGTAGTGGTGCTCATGGGAGCAGCTGGAAGAGGCTGCTTTAAGCCAGTCAGCCAATGTTAGACCATGCGCTTGATGCTCCAGGATAGCCAGACATCTGCTGTCTTCCAGGTAGCTCCATGCCACAGGTCACTTCCCAATTGTCAGCGTCCTCCAGCTGCTCTCGTTTCACAGGCTCCACTGTGAAATTGCTCCAGCGAAGGACGGGGCACCAGAACTGCAGATGCCCTTGACATTTGGAAGAGGCATCTGCGACATTTGATTTTCTTTTGCTTCCTTTTGCTTCCCTACCCTGTTATCCCTGGGTCCTGCATCTACCTCTTTCTTGATCCTGTCCCCATACCAGCTGCTTTGGCCAAAATACTCCGATTGTTACTGAAAACCCTCTCCTTATATGCTGAACATCTCTGCATGAGCAGGCCTCATTATCATGTGGCAAGAGGTCATTTACATATGCAAATCAGGTTAATGAGAGCAGAACTGTAAAAGGCTTCATTCCAGAGGCATTTGCATATCTAGCTTTAGAAATATTTGAGTGCTCTGCCCCTAGCTGTGCAACCAGGACACAGAAGCCCTGGCAGTATGTCTTCCGTGGTGATTATATCCGCAGACAGCTGCCATCCTGGTTTGCAACAGCTACTATCTGAGGTATTGGCTCGTTTGAACACAGAGGGTAGTTGTGTAATGTTCGCTTCTGCACCAGACTACTAAGAGGCAGCTAAGCCTTGGCCCTTATTGGGACAACATGTGGGCTTCTGACAGGTAGATATATGCAATTTAGCATGAAGAATACAATTTCCTACGGTGCTGTCACTAATGCACGCCCGGTGTATGATGAATGAGGAAAACAATGCAGGTACCAGGCATGGTTCTCCAGGGCGAATATAGTCTGTGTGACATGGCACCACACAAAATACTGCATTTATTCTCTAACAACTGGGCCTCCAGCCCCCTGGCGTACAAGGAGGGCTCTCTTTTGGATAACTGCATATCATCCATGAGAGAGCCCCCATTGCCTCCTCTGCCACGGGCTGAATAGGCAGCCGCTTGTCCCTCTCTTGGACAGGTTTCGGACAACCATGTTAGGTGCCTTCTGGGCATCTGATTGTGAAACACATTTGCACAAAAAATTCCTCAGAAGAAGCATCTTTTGCTGATGTTCCCCCCCACCCCTCCCCAGCTATTTTGTTTTCAGGAAGAAATACGGGTGCTTTTCCACTATAAAGCTTTCTCAGGTATTGCGGTCTGCCAGGGACTACTTCTGTGCCTGGTTCCAAAGAGAAAAGGCAATTACCTCATAATTTCTGAGAAAAGTTACTGGTCCCAGTAACTGAGAAAAGTAACTCAGGAAAGTTACTGGTCCCCTTTGCTCCCACCCAGTCCTCCTGACCAAGCTAAGCACGTTTCTCGCACATCCCAGTGGCTAATTTCATAAAAGACACTCCTTCTTGAAGGAGGTAGTTCTCTGCCCTGAGATACTATGGCCTTCTACGTGGCTGCCAAGCAAATGCCAGGTGGGTAACCTCAGAGTATGTAACACAACCCTCACCACCTGTTAACAGAGGGAGGCTCTTACAAGGTCTCCAGAGCAAGTGATTGCCGTCCCTGTGCCCTCAATCAATAGGCATAGCTCCACACACCTCACAGGCGGGCAAAGACGCAGCAATTCAGTGTGCTTGATGCATGGTTTTGGTGATGACTGGTGTATTAGGCTGGAATGAGCTGGGATTTTGCCTTGGGGAGTCCTGTCCTAATCCCATGTCCGCATGCAGATCACAGGGAATAATTTACCATAATTCAAAGAACTGTGTCCAACAGTGTGTCCAGTCTCATATGCTACTGTCCATGTATTTTTTCCCACGTGGCCTTGGACTTGTAATTCTAACTCATCAGCGTGGGTCAAACTCCACTGCAGTAACTCCTCGGAGTCATTCCTGTATTGCAACACTTTCCCTGTAGCTATTCACAGAGCTCTAATATGACAGACAAGAATAATTATCTGTGCCTATAGGAGCAAGAATTGCATTAAATTTTTGTCTATATTTCCTGGGACCGAGCTCGTTCCTCCATTCAGCTGATGGCTGTCACAGAAGACGGCTTCTGTCCATAGGCAGCATACAGACACTGGCATTTGCCTGCTTCATGACACGTCAGCGGATGGACACCACCACCTTAATAAGCCAGCTGCTTCTCGCATGGAGTTGATCTGCAGACTGAAGATGACATTATCACCCCTTGGAACAAAGCACAGATTTACCAGTGTGCCCAAAAGATGAGGTACCCTGAAAGGCCTATGCCTTGCACCCTATGAGCTCACATGTCAGAGGTATAGCCATGCCGCTGGGCAACCTTTCTTACTGAGAGCACAGCTGGAGGGGGTCATGACTCCACTGCTGGTGGGCAGCTATGAGAATCCCCTCTCGCTGAACAGCACTCAGGCCTGAGCAGTCAGCGACCCTGCTGTGCCCCCAGCCTGTCACCTGTGGAAGCTGATCTCTCAGAAACGCATTCCCTCTTTCCAGAGCAGAACCGCCCTCCTCTGTTCAACAAACTCTGCCACCGCTCTGGGTTTGCTAAGGGAAGAGAAAAGCAAAGTACAAATTGCTAAAATAAATACCTGTGGGGCTAATGGAAGATGATTTTTTTTCCCATGTTAGAATTCTGCTCTTCAACTATGGAAATTCAAATTTAAGTACCTCAAACTTACTGTCTTTGTTGTTTCTGGAGGTGTACCTTTGTTTTGGTGAATATCCCCCTTCCATTAGGCTCAGGTTTAAAGCTCCTCACACAGAATACAATTTACCTCCTTGTGTAGTGTGAGATCAGAAGCCAAAGATTCTGTTTATAGTAAACGACAGCTTAGGAGGTGTTCTGTTTTACATAAGCAATAGCCTAAAAGCAGCAAAACCAGAAGGGCAAAGAAAACTTAATCATTCCTAGGAAAAGGGAGCAGCCCTCTCATTATCATTCACTTGTTGGAAATATATATGGATTTTTTTTTAAGTAGTAATAATAAACAGTTTTTCACTCGCCCGCTTTTCAGGTTGATAATATATCTTCTGTATTTTGCCTAAAATCCAGCCCTTCCCATCTTAAGAGCACTGAACTGATTTTATTGCCAATTCTGAAAAGTGTTAACAGGAGTAAATCACCCCTCACATTACTGCTGTTGTTCCCCTGCCCTGAGCCAAATTCACTGCTAAGCACCTCTGACCACACAGCTCATATAAATGTTCCTAATAGAGGAAGTGTCTCACATCTGCTTATTCTCACACAATTAGAAAAGAAACACCTTACAAAAAGCTGTATCACTGTAGTTTTTGATATATGTACATATATATGTGGTTATAGCTTACTTCTTCATGCCATATGCTCAATATTCAGCAGAAAACTTGAAGTCAGCTATGCAGATGCCAAAAAAGTGCAGAGAATTAATAAAAAAAAAAAAGGAAAAAGAAAAAGAGGGAAACTGAAGTCATTTGGTGGTGTCAATTTTCATTGTGCACTACATTGTGGGAGAGCTTTTGAACTCTGGTATGGAGGAGCTTTATTAGAAACCAATTCTCCTCTGTGACCTCTGGAGGCCTAGTCCTATACAAGAGCAAGCCAGGTGCTGCCAAAATGAAAGGGGGAAACTCATTATATAGAGGTGTATTTCTGAGGTAGGAGCCAAACACAGTGAATTGCAGCAAACCGGATTGCTACCGATGAGCCTAAAATATTCCTGCAAGAAATGAAAGACATTTCTTATTTTTTTCCAGCTTCTGCATTAATTTCCCCTATTTTATTTTACATTTGTAGCATCTCCTTTGGTTTTGTTCTTGCCTCTCCTATGATATACCGTTCCCTTTCTTCCTTAATCTTTTGCTTTTCTGAAGTCCCCTATTTCTCCTTCCTAATTCTCATCTCATTACAGTCTATCTCCGTGTCCTGTTTTCCTCTTTTTCTTAGTTTATTTCCCTCTTTTCCTTGCTCCAGAGTGGCATAAGATCATATAAAAGCTTAGCAATATAACCATGAACTTCAGAGAAAAAAGTGAAGCAGGAAATGACTTTGTATTTTATTTGGTGGAATTAGTAAGCACTGTCACAGAATTCCAGCTCGACAGAACTGCCGTCACTTACGTATCTGGAGAGTTGGGAGCTTCATTTAATTTTCAGTGCTGCACTTCTCCCAGTCTTTGCTGATAGACTGTTGAAGCCAAAGCAACCTGGTTGAAAATGAAATGATTTCAACAACTGTGAAATACTGCATGACATAACGGCCAACATAAAGCCATCATTCTCTGTGTTTACATCGGTACTGATTCTTAACAGCGTGCTGTTAACTCAGCATAAAGCTCTGCTGCTCTAAAACAATTCAGGTACAAGGACAACTCTTTTACAGCCCATCATGCTCCGTCCCTATAAAGAATTATTATATCAATCTAAACTGGCATGTAAGTTAATGCTCACCCCTCGGCAGCTTAAATTTACATTGTGACCCACAGACTTATTCGTCTCCCACCGAATCATTACCCCACGATCACTACATGCACACCCACGCTATCCCAAGAATCAATGGACGCTACAGTCTTATACATATTATCAAATCCAATTGCTTGTCAATTAACCCAGTATGACATCTGCATGGAGGATTTAAATAAGGAACATCATATTATGCTGTGTTGTCGATAAAGTGGAAATGCAGGCACTGACGAGGCTTACCATTTGGCCTGCTACCACAGCATCCATCTCTCTGGAAGTTATTTATGCTCCCACTGAATTATGGCTTGTATTCAAATATTGGCAAGGCTGCAATGTACATAAAATGTAACATCTAGAGTATGCTGTGGTTGGATACAGCTCTCGGGGATGTGTTATCACAGAATCACAGAATGGTTTGGGTTGGAAGGGACCTTAAAGACCATCTAGTTCCAACCCCCCTGCCATGGGCAGGGACACCCTCCACTAGGTCAGGTTGCTCTAGTGGTCTAGTGAAATGGTAATTTCTCCCTCAGGTGCATGTCTGTCGGTCCAGGGCTTATGGGTAGAACCTTTTGATCTTAGACAAAAAGGTGCTACTGAAAAGGTACTGGAGTAGCAGATGTGTTTGTCAGCACATACGTGTACAGTGGGAAGGACAGCTTTCACAGCGCTGGCTAAACAGAACTTCCACTAATTAGAAAGAATCCTGACTTCTATGAAATAAAACAAGGTTCAGCTTTTTTCCCCCTCAGGAAAAGCAAATGAGCTGATGAGGATAATAAAATGCATCACGTTGACAAACGGGTTGAATCTGGGCACTGTAAGAAAACTAAGCTCCTTTATAATTTAAAATAACAAAACTGCCCCCGGTATAATGAGATATCCCACACACAATCAGTGTGAGTACACAGAACGACGGTCCTCCCAGTAAATCTGCCAGCAACGGCATTGGCTTATCCAGCTGGAAAGACATCTCCTACTCTCGAACAAACTGGTGATCTGCAAGTTCTGAGTGAGAGAAAAAGGAATCTTTCCTGTCGAAGGGCTGCAAACAAGTGAGATAAGGTAAGTTTAAAGGGTTCCTGCTACATTTAGCTCAAAATTTAGGCTCTGTGTCAAATAACGTGTTACTGACCTAACCGTGATAGAAGTGTTTCCATTAAGAAATATTCCAGTGGAAACAACCTTGGTTAAAAGACAGATAAACCTCAGTAGTACCTGTGGAACAAACGTGCAGCATGGTGCTGCTGCACGAGCCAGGCCTGAGGCGTATTGGAGGAAAGAGAGGCTGCCTAGAGCCCTTCCACTGCTAAACTCAAAAGAACCTCAGAATAGAAACATGGGCCAAGATCTCAAATTTGGGAATCTACACAGGCATTGTGAAAACCATGCTACTGATGAACCCAGTATTATTTCAGGGCACAGACTGACTGCTCACATCCACTGCCACTGCAGGCAGTGGGAGCTCTTCTGTTGACTTTAATACTACAGGCTATAACGTTCCACAAAAAGTTTTGTTTTCCTTCTCCAGCCCTCTCTTCCACAAAATAATTTTTGGCTCATGGTGTTTAACTCCCACCCTTGTGTGTGCATTATTTCCAACTCTTGATATTTCTTGTATGAATGCACAACATAATAAGCCCTATTAAAGCATACAAAGACAACTTGCAAGTCACACCTGAATATTCTCAAAATCCGGGTGCTCCCTAAATTTGAGAATTTGGCCCGATACAGCAGGACAGTGAACCAGAATGTTTGCCTCTAAAACCCCTAGGTCCATAGGTGTCCAAGTCTGAGGCCTCAGAGGAATCAGGTATCTTCAGCAAACAGGCAGCATAAACAGCAAAGTCATTTTTTCCTGTGCTGCTTTAACAGTAAGTCAGAACACAACTGAGATTTTGGCTTTTAAAATATTTGACAGGGCCTTTCTGAAACACAAGCTAAATGAAACCAGTTCAGCTCTCCATTTTTGCTCAATTCTTAAATGAAGCTCAGAGCATTATATGTAGCCCCACACTCCCACTGAAAGCTCAGCTGGCTTTGTACATGGTAAAGATGTATTTTACTGAATAGCAACTTACGTGTTTTGCAACGTGCTTATTCCTGGGATAGACGTAGCCTCTGAGAAACAAGGCTGTCATGGAAAACTGGAAGACTCACAAGGACCGTAGGCTGCATCTTTGGAAAATGTTGCCATGGTTGCAGTGGAGCGAACCTACCCCTTCCACTGGTTCTGCCATAAAACTTGGAGCCCATCATGAGGTGGGTATTGCAACCAACAAAACAAGGAGGCACAGCGGAGTGGGAAACAGGAATATAACAGCAGAGAAATTCAGTCAGTCAATGGATGGGTGCCCCAACCTGTGATGTGAGCAGCCCCACGAGGAAGGATGGCCACTCCTCTCAAACATGTGGCAAGTATCTTCTGAAAGGTGAAGAGTATGAGTGTGCGTGTAGGCGGGGACTGTTAGCCGGCCCGTGACAAGGTGAGGAATCAAAACTGGTGAGAGACAGATGAATGTTCTCATAGTAAAAAATAGTAAGGGAAAATTTGTTTCATAGGTATGGAAAGAAATAACAGGCTATCTGTCCATGATGGAGAAGTAAGATAAGACAAAGTAAACCTCTGTAAACAATCATCTCTTCCATTTGTAGATTCTGCATGGAAACATCCGAGAAAGAAAGGGTTTGAAAAACTCCTGAAGATCTCTCCCATGGCGAACTGTGCAAAGCTACAGCATGCTGCAAGCAGCTAGAGAAAATGGCCTCTCTCCTAGCACAACACAGCCTTCTACCGAGATGCTAACCTGTAAAAATTGTAAATGACTTATTTTTACAGAAAAGTAAACATCCGGACAGAATCGTATGCTCAGCCACCAGAACTACACTCCCTCAAAACAACACAAGAATAGGTACACACCTTGATTTTGCAGAGAAAACCACCATGACTCTGTATGTGTGTCACAGTCATAAGTGTACACAGTGTAAGCAGTAAGTAATAATGCTTATTTGTCTCACCTTAAAATATATTGGAGGTATCCAAGCACAGAAACAAGAGCTTGTGTAAGCTGCACAAGTCTCTTTATCCCTGTCTCATACTAAGTATTGCCAGGCTATAAAGGATCAGGGACACAAGTATCGAGAGAGCTAAAATAAAACAATACCAATCATGGTCATAGTAATACATTTATGTTTCTTTTCCTTTTGGTTCCAGAGCTGCTACAGCACAAAACGTAACTTTCTCCTGCAAATAAAAGGACCAGAAACAGATTTCTTTCCTTCCAGCTGAAAGCCAAAATTCTTATTTGACTTGGGGAACCGGAGCTTTACAGAATTTCTACCAGAGAACATCAGCATCACGAAAAAAATCATGAGGGCTGACAACACTGTATTACGAAAAGTACATTTATGCAACGAGTAAAAATTACACACCAGTGTAAATCACAGCTACACCTTGTTCGAAAAGAGCCACATGCTCAGTGTCAAAAATGGGCAGAACTCCAAGTAAGATGTGTACTTGTCAATTAGTGCATGAAATTTAATATGTAAGGGAAGAAACATATTGCGCAGGAGACAGTATGGTCCAGGGAGGGGTAACATCCACACAAAAAATCTCTCCCATTTCACTGAACGGTGGGTGGCAGTGGGGACTGTTGGATGGACAGCTTTTGGCTGGCTCACATGAAATCACGCAAGCACAAGGAACAGGGGTGCCCTCAGCTCTGTGGGACTGAGAGGCCAGTTTGTGCGGGCTGCCAGCCTCAGCAGGCTGGGGCGGGTTTCAGGACAACACCTGCGTGTGTTTTCGGAAAGGAGCTCAAGGCTTACAAGGGTAGGCGCTGCCTCAGCCCCTGCTCCCGAGTGAAGGCCTGTGGGGCAGTATTTGAAGCAGCCTATGTAACGGGGGGCCGTGGGGGCACCACGGCCTT
>NW_010243819.1:0-364 GCF_000690775.1 Eurypyga helias | reverse complement strand
TATGCGGCACAAAATAGAGATTAAACCTTTTTGACAATTCGTTACGAACCTTCAAGGCATTTCTCAATTTAAGGACGTCGAAGACAGGTGAAGTGAGTGGCCTGAGGGTGAGGGAGCCCCGTGAGGGGCTCAGTGGGGAAAGCCTCGGCCCTGACTAAGCCGTGACTTGTTGAAGTTGCAGACCGGCCGTGGGAGGATACGTGCCGGCTTTCTACCCACGGAGGCTCATTCTCGGCTGCAACCCACGCCTTCCCCTCACGCCACCGAGGAGGCCGGAGGTGAGTCCCCTGCACCCCCGCAGCGGCGCGTCCCGGCTCCGTGCGCCAAGGAGCTCCAGGTCGGGTTTTGCGCGCAGCCGTGCCGC
>NW_010243818.1:0-13851 GCF_000690775.1 Eurypyga helias | reverse complement strand
GCCCGGCGGGCAGAGGGCGGCACAGTCCAGGGCCGGGGCGGGAGGAGGGAGCCGGAGGAAAGGTGTTAGGTGGGTCAGTGTGAGGAGGGAGAACGCGAAAGGGCGCTTGAACAGCAAGGACTGGGGAAGAGGAATCTCCTGGGGAGAGGACCAAGGGGCTCACCCGGAGCGGGGATGGGAATTGCGGGCTTGGAGCTTGGCATGAGTAAAGGCTGCTGTGCTGGAGAGCTTTGTGACAAAAAAGCCGCATTGCCGGTCTGGGACCTGGGGAGGGCCTTTAGGCTAGAAGCAGGTGACTAAATTTTGGCTGCAAATTAAAAATTCAGGCTAAGCAACAGTTGCCTCTGCTTATTAAAACCCTAAATTCTATGCATCTATCTCAACGGCCTTGAAAACTAATGCTCAGAAATCTTCAACCTCATCTGCTTCCATCCCCTAACTATTCCCTTCCGTCTGCTTGTGTTGCTCTTCCCAAAGATCACAAAGCAGACCTGCCTGCCCGAGTGGTGGACTCGCAGGCAGTGCATGTGTGTGTTGGGGGTGAAGGGCACAAAAATCCTTGGGCATGTTGGATGGGAGGGGTGCATGTTAAGTCCCTCAAAAGCATGGATGGAGCTTTGGAGATGAGAAGGTGGCAGGGAAAAGCCTGGGCCTAAAGCAACACAAAGACTGTAGTGCTCTGATATTTCAAACAAAATTTAAGTAATTTGTTGACATAAATAAGAATTTTATTGAACTCATAATACAAATACTTGCTACTTCTGTAACAACAGAAAAATAAACACTTGAAAAAACTGTCTCTGAAATTAAATATGAAATCTCAGGTTGAGTTATTGATGTTTTTCAGATCTCTACAATATCCAACTCTGTAAAAACCAGACTGTAGTATAATTGCAAAAGCGAAACTAGATCTTAACCATCTTACACTTATGAAAGAAAATACACATCTAAACAGGAGTATTGCTGCTTGATGGCCGTTTATATGGACAATAAAAAGGATAAAACCCATTGTTATTAATGTCACCAAGTGTAGCTTCATCAGTGTTTCCAGAAAAGTTAAAAATTATAATATCCATAGAAGCAATTATTATGATGCATATTGACCCATTTTACTTGGATCAGTCAGTGCTTAATGCACATCCTGAGAACTGGTATACAGCAGATGAGCCCCGGGGAGCGTTACATTCTTTCAAGCTATTTCCCATTATATGTTAAAGTTCACTATGGACATACTGTGTTGTCCATCTTCTGAATTCTGTGAGGATAAAGGCATTTTCTGTCTAGGTCTTTTCACTACCTTTTTTTGAGGTGAGTCACCAGGAAGTAATAAATTCTACACCTTACCCAACAGTTACTGATACAAGCGTTCTTCATGTTACTTCATGCAAATGACGCTCCTTATCAACACAACATACTCAGGATTGGCAAAGCTCTTCTATAACGAGCTTAGTTGTGTATTAAACGTAGGGCATAATCATTTGTATCTATTGATTGGAGCTCCTGTTTAAAAAGGGAAGTGTGCTATCATGAGGAAGGGCTTGCTGTGTGCAGGTGATGCTATTATGTTAGAAAATCACTTGAGAGCTGATTTTGAACTGTTCAGTAAGTCTTGTAACAGTTTATAGTTGCATACTACTAGAAGTGACCTGCAGAAGTGGAAAAAGGGTAGTGGAGTACTTGATGGAAAATTCTCTCTTCAAAATTTAACAGAAGGTAGCTGCAGACATTCCTTTGTTCAAGGGAGGCTGCTGCCTCTCAGAAGACGACTGAAAAATGGGGGTGTTCTAAATTACATGGTACCCACTGAGGGTGAAGGGAATTCAAGATTCACATATTTTAAAACACTCATTTGAATAAACTACCATGAAGGTTCAGAGGAGATGGTGTTGGGGCATGTTACTGTTCAGCACCTCACAACTGCAGTTACGTACTGATGATTTAAATATGATTTAGGAGCTTAAAAAGCCTGTCAAAAAAATGCTACAAGACTTGACTGATGAAAAAAACATCACCCTCAAAACGCAAAGGGACAACCTCTTTTTCTTTGTCCTCTCTAAATACGAGGGAAATAAAAGCAAAAAGTCTAGACCCTTTTTTCACTTCAGGTCAACTTTTACTAGTAACAGCTAAATCAGTGGGTTTTATTAAAATGCCTGGGTTCCTCCCCCCTCCCGCCTGCATATTTATATTATTGGTTTCACAAATAAAACCCACTCATGCAAATGTTCATGCACATAACTTACATGCATAAAGATATGCAGATGTATTTGTATGAATGGTCAGTAACTTAGGTATTTTTAAGATATATATGGAAAAAAAATTGGAGGTGTGGCTTTTTCTCTTATGATTTTGCAGCTGAATTTACTGTGTTCTGTGCAGAATGGCTGTTGATGGTGGGTGTGGGGACACTGGAGACTGGGAAGGTCGCTGGAACCATGTAAAGAAATTCCTCGAGCGATCTGGACCATTCACACATCCTGATTTCGAGCCAGGCACTCAAGTGAGAAACGCTTACTTTTAAGTAAAACATTCGTAGCGTGTGTTGCAAGCTAATGTAAACAGTTTCGTTAATTGACCACCAGGAGTGTATGAATGCTCAAACTGCATGAGAAGCTTATGTTTGAATCAGTTGAACATTTATGATTCTAGATTGTGTTTTTATAAGCTTGTATTTGTAAACTGTGCACTGTCAACTACAAGCTTGCTGTTGTCAAACATGTCAATATATAACAACATATGAACTGTGCTGTGTCCTTCAGTTCCACATGAAAAGTAGAAGCATTAGTCTCGCCATTTTTAAGTAATAAGATACAGTAAGGAATTTCTTGTACTTAAAGAAGGAATTAAGGTTAATATGAGTAGGGAATTGGGAAAGATATTTAGTAGGGAAAAGCAATATTTAGAGTGTTTTAATTATTTATTCTGCTTTCCTTTATTGGCACATTTTGTTTTAGAGCTTACAGTTGAATGTATTTTACTGTTACCTTTTAATGTACTATTCCATTATTTCCTAGTTTGAAGAGCAGTTCACAGCAGTTATACAGTTAAAAATTTCAGTTCTTTTGGGCCAGCAATGTGTCTGTCTGTTTAGATTTATGTTGTAATATGTATCAGTACAATATTTGGAGGAAGAAAGCATTATCTCCTTAAACTGAATAATAATAAAGGTGGACCTTGCTTGGGTAATGGTAAAAATTAATATAAAGAGAATACTGATACCAACAAAGGTCGTGCTTTTCTGCAAGTTGGGATATAGGAACTGCATGAACTCAACAACCGGTTAAAGTCTGATATGTAATTACTGCTGCAAACAGAGTAGTTTTATTGACTTCAGTTGTTTTATGTGAAACTTACGCACTGAAAATTTACAGTTTATAAGGTTTGTGAAGCAAAGGACAAATTATACTTTTTCCTATTTAGAGTATTAATTTTTTGTTTTATATTTTCTGCAGGCTCTTGAGTTTTTGTTAAGCACATGTAAAGTACTAGTTATTGGAGCAGGAGGATTAGGATGCGAGCTCCTGAAAAACCTGGTAATTACTCAGTTTTCACCCTTTGCTTCTTAGAATCTTTTTTTCCTTGAGAAAATGATCTTCCCTACTTAGCTAATTTGGCATTTTTGATTGTATGTAGCTACTAAATTTCTTGTTATAATCCAATTGTATAAAATACGTGACGATACAGACAAACTTGAAGAATGCACTTTGTTAATAAGCTTGAAAGGTAGCAGTCTGATATGTTGCGTGTTGTTTATTTAGGTGTCTCAAAGCTTGTCATGAGAGACGACATGGTGCTGTTTATGAAGCCTAGACCAAAGCTCACGTGCAGCCTTACATATGGTCTAATGTTGGTAATTTTCCCTAATTACCAGATAGAGGGAAATAAAGTAAATAAGAACAAATCATGCTCGTAATGATACATGGAAGTGTTGTTTGGAAAGCAATGGCTAAAATCTTAGAATCATTCCAGAATCATTCTGTGATTTTAGCCATTGTATTCCAAACAACACTTCAAAATGTATCTTTTCAAATGAAAAGGAATGCTTAGATCAGTCATAAGTAGCTAGTACCAAGTTTACTTTTAACAGTCAAAGTTGAATGTGATGCCAGTTTATTTTACATCTTTGGATTAATTGAAGGCAAGGTTAGAATTGCTGGAATTATTTATGTTCTTTCATAGTGAAATTAGTAGAGCTAGGCTTACTGTTTCTGTGGTGACCTTCACGTCTGTGGAGTCCATGTGGCTTTCCCAAGCAGTGGCTCTTGGATTTTCCAGTGCTTTTCTTGCAGAAATTAATTTCTATTCTGAAAAACTTTAGTCCTGTTGTTTATTTGCTTAATCAGTTTCCCAGTAGAGCATTTTAAATACTGAACTATGCATGGGATGGCTCTGTTTATTCAGGCAATATAAAATGACAAGTTTGAAAGTCTTTAAATACAACAAAATTGAGTCTTAAAGGAAAAAAAGTAGGGAACAGGACTCAAATTTTTTTGGGGTCACTTCAGAACATCACATTTCTCTAAATTCAGTGTTCTGCAGTATTTATTTCTCTTTAACCACAATGCACAGTATTTCTTTGTGCATGACAGATGGTAGTACTTTGTCAGATCAAACCCACAATACAGTTTTAAGACAATTTTACTTCAGAGTTATTTGCCAGGTGTAGTGATGGGCTGCATGCAAACAGAGGCCAGGCAGAACTTCTGTCAGAGGTGTGGCATGTTCTTAGCTAGTGAGGTTCCAGCATTGAGTGCAGTGAGGAATGCTGGCTTGTTTCAATGTAATTTGAGGGTGGATATGCCAGACTCATTCATGCCAACTGTGAAAATAGTGAATGTTCAGAAACTTAAAATTTTAGAAGAATTAAACTTTGTTTGCCTATTTCTGCCAAGCAAGAAAGTGCTTACAGTATTTCTTCAGATTTAGTGTGTGTTTTCCCTCAATGAATGCTTTTCATTTACTCCAGTTGTGAGGGAGTACTGCAGATTCCCTGTGTAGATCAGCTAACGCTGACTTCCCTGTGTTAGGATTAGGTAGGCTAAATCAGTGCTGCGTTCAGTGCAACGTTGTCTTTGACCATGGCAGTGTCACTAATTCCATCTGTCTAAATATCAGCATTAGCAACCCAACAAAGAACATTCTTTTAACAAAGAATGATGGTATACCTGTCTGCACAGGGAATGAAAAGCAAATATGTTTGTTCCTCCAAAGGTTGCTCTTCTGGCACGTGTCATGAATTTTGAAGCACTACAAACCTTTCATGTCCTAGTGAGTGACGCTGACTATCTCTTTTTACAGGCACTGTCCGGATTTAGACAGATCCATGTTATTGACATGGATACTATAGATGTTTCTAATCTTAACCGACAGTTTCTGTTTCGGTAAGTAGCATCTTCACGACTCAACTTTTGGTTTTTTTTTTAAATGTACCTAAACAAAATATGTGAATATGATCATTATTTTAATTGAACAAGATGTCATTAAAGATTATGGAACATTCCCATCACAATAGTACTGATAATTAACTAAATGATGCGTGTGATTCCTTCTTGTTTTGAGATCTGTGGTGTCATAGTTTGACTTTGAGGAAAATTAACATGCATTCCTTACCCTTCAAATACAGCTAATGACTAGGTGACACCAAAGAATAATGCGCTCAGATTAAGATATCAGTTTATTTCTCCTACCCTTTTTCTTCTAAGCAAAGTGAAAAACAGTTGGATATTTTGGGGTTTTTTTGGTGCTGATAACTGTAGTTACATGCACATACTTGGGTAGCTCTGGGGCTCTCTTATATGATGCTTCACAGGGATGCCTTGAGATTATCCGTATCAATAAATTCTCCTACAGTAACAATTAGTCACAATCAATATTGCAATGCATAGAGCCTGGAAAGATGAAATCTGCTCAAATAATGCATTTGAAATCACTTTCCCAGACCAAAGGATGTTGGGCGACCGAAAGCAGAAGTTGCAGCAGAATTCCTCAACAGCCGCGTTCCCAACTGTGCTGTCGTAGCGTATCCTTTTATTGAGAAGTAGCAGCCCTGTAGGCTTCAAAAAACCTCGAAAACTCTGTAGGTGGTAAGACTATGTGAAGTATTTTGCTGCCATCCTCTCTTTTTGTACAATCAAGAACAGATTCATTCAGCTGGTGATTGAGAATTCTTTCGCAGTGGCATCAGCATACGGGAAGTATGTGTAGGTTTTAGGTTAAGCTTTAAGAAACCTTTTTGTATGTTTCCACTGAGTCTTTTGAGTCACATGCAATATTCTGATTTTCACTGAGGTACTAGAATTACAGGTTTATTCACCAGTGGTTTAGGTACATGCTAGTGGGATATGTGAGTTTATAAACATTGAACAGCACTGCTGGTACAGGACTTTGCGAGAGTGCGTGTTTGGAGCTCTCAAAGTCGTTTGCCTGCGGAACTTTCTGCAGTGTGTGACTGTTCCATTCTGTTGCTTCCGTGTTTTGACAGAGCTACAGCTTCCGCCTTGGGAATTTTGAATCTTTCCAACACCTATGTTGTTAAAAAAGTGACATATAAAATTATAGTAATAAATTCTATAATGTTTTGCCTTTAGGTTACCAAACAGAAAACATTAAACTTAACTACTTCATAAATATATTCCTTTACTGGGCATACATTCAGATATTTTAAAAAGATTCAAGACATGGATGAAAGCTTCTATCGACGTAAGTGGCATCTGTTTGCCTTCCTCACACCCACTGGTGGTTTAGGGGAACATTGCAGTTGTTGCTGCTTACTGCTTTTCTTGCTAGTTTGCTAATTAATTTAGACTTCTACAGTGTACTGGAAGTAGAGGTAACAAATAGGCAGCACTGAAATGCATCTGTTGTATAGGTCATCTAGGGGAGATAGGTAAACCGCAGTCGGTTCCTCTAGAAAAGCTACGGACAGAATACTTTGCTTGTCTTCAGCAGCGTGCATTAGTACAGACTTCAAATAACACTTTTTTCCCCCCTCTAGAGTTTCATATTATTGTTTGTGGGCTGGACTCTATAATTGCAAGAAGATGGATAAATGGCATGCTGGTAAACTCTTTGATCTTTTTAAAGCTTGATTATTGCTTCAGTAGAGAAAATGAAAATGGAACAGATTTGTGTAGAATGTATCACTGAAATGAGGGCTGTTGAAACTCACAGCTTGCTGTTACCTATTTCTGTTTTCTTTTTTCTTGTCGTGAACAGGATAAAATGCATGCTCTCTTACCTGCCTTTTTCTTGAGGAGTGTTAGCCAACATTGTGCAGTGCCCTGCAGGGGTAATTTCAAAGTTAGATTACATTGTTTGTGACCTTGTGCAGTAAGAAGGGAAGTTCCACAGCCTCTCTGGATGCTCCCGTTGTGAATGTTTGTTTTTCATTAGCCAAACAGTGCTTACTGTGCTGCAACTTGTAAATGTCGTCTTTTGAGCACCGCTGCTACAGAGTAGTAGAAAGCTGGTCAGTGAACTAGTAGTTTTATCGTTGTAGATTTGTTTATAAAGCAGTGATCTCGAGTATTTACGATTATTATAAAAACAACCAAACAAACCCAACAAACCCAGAATCAGACCTCTAAATCCTTCCAACCAACCAACCATTTGTTCTGGTAAACCGTAAGGAAATAGTAGCATTTATCAGGGGTGGGGGGGAGGGGAGGAGAGGAAGAGGTGGAGGGTGAAGGTGATAGATGAAGTCCTACACACTGACAAATAAGTAGTGTTTTATACACTATGTATCCTTAAAATAAACTGTATTTAAGCATTCAATCTTGTGGTGCACCATTAAGAATAAGATTCTTAGGATTTTTTTTTTCCTTCCTTCAACTTTTATAAGAAAAAACCCCAAACCAAACGAAACAAAAACTAACAACTTCCCCCGCCTTTGTTCGTTAGATGTCATTTTTACATTATGAAGATGGTGTACTGGATCCAAGTTCCATCATACCTTTAATAGATGGGGGGACAGAAGGTTTTAAAGGAAACGTTCGTGTCATTATTCCTGGTATGACAGCATGCGTTGAATGCACGCTTGAGCTCTATCCACCACAGGTAATTGCAAACAGTGATACGTCTTTTTCATATTCTTCTGGTTTGCTTGTTTCTTTTCCTAGTACTACACATCATGTATTACATGCTTTCTTCTGGTTTTCTTCCCTGCCCACACCAGGTGAATTTTCCCATGTGTACTATTGCATCTATGCCCAGACTCCCCGAGCATTGCATTGAGTATGTCAGGATACTGCAGTGGCCAAAGGAGCAACCTTTTGGAGGTAATTAGTAAATTGCTCTGGTGCCAAACCGACATTTCTCCTTCCATTTGATTTGTTTTGGGTTAGGTATGCACATCTACCTTTAATAAAAAAATCCTACCTTTTAACGTTATGTGGCTCATTGTCGTAATGAATCTAAGCTGGTGAGGGATTTTCTATTCTCGGACTCGCTCTCCAGTTCCATAGTTGTTAGTTTGTTGCTCTCTCTCATACTGCAGGATACCTTTCCTGACTTAAAATGTAACCTGTAGCAGCATTCTAAAGCTGTGAAGTTAAGACAGTTTGTATAGAGAATGTGTCAGAACTTAACGATCTTTGTAGAAATTACATTTTGATTATTTAAAGTGTTAAGTTCAGTAGCTTAGTGGGGTATTTGTTTGAACCCAGATTAAAACAAAGGGGTTTATTTTAGACAAGAGAACGCAGTACTTCTGAAGAACTCCTAGAACTGTAACTTATCTGTCAATTCTTCACTTTGCTGTAGAAGGCGTTGCGTTGGATGGAGATGACCCTGAACATATACAGTGGATTTACCAGAAGTCTTTAGAAAGAGCATCACAATTTAATATTAAAGGTGTTACATACAGACTCACCCAAGGTAAGGGTATGGCATTTCACTGTTGGTGGCAGTTCCAAGAACGCCAGTCCAGGCTAATTGCATTGGTCAGGACTAAGCTGGCAGCTCTGCTGAGAAAGAAATAGCTCTCCCATAACATCCTAAAACAGAAACAAGCAGCTTGTTTCCTGTGCCAGCACAAATATTTTTATGATGAATCAGTTGTTTAGGCATTATCTTATCTGGGACAAAACTGAACATTCTTTTTGCTATTTTATTTTTAACCTGCAGCAGCTCCACTGTTTACATTACACTGTGACCACTTTTGCTGGGTCACAGAGTAGGAACAAAACGTGAACAAAACGTGATCGCCTCTTTTAGCAACGGCAGCTCTTGGTGCCACTTCAGGCTGTTTCAGAGTGTAGCATCTGTTCTTTACTGCTGTGTATGCCTCTCTTCACATGCACCGTGCTGCCACTCATTTAATCAGCATTTTAAACCCTAACCATATAGCGAGGAAGTGGAGAATCTCATACAGAATCTCCAGAATTTGTGGTACCTTCTGTCAGTTTGTTGACTTGTAGTACAGAGAATGCTTTTGGAATGCTGGGCTTGAAATGCTGCACATGAGCCTCAGTGTGTGCCTTCCTGTCAAAGAAGGACAAACTGTTTCCTTGTGAATCTTCTTCATATTCTACCTAGTGTGTTGCAGATGAGTCTTTTTCTCTGCAGCAGGTTATACTGGCTTCTCTAGTTGTATGTTTTTGGTACAGAAAAATGTGAACTCCAGTTACGAAATATAATTACAGACATGCAGATGGCCGCACACTTTTCAGCATTTGAAGATGGCTGCATTATAAAGTACACAGCAGAAAGAAGGCAAAGATAATAGTTGTGTGTGTGTTTTCTCAGATATGAAGGGGTACAGGTCAATAGTTAGAAGCTGGAGGAAGTTCAGCCTACTTAGGAAATTGCTGTCTCTTTGGCAGGCCTGAAAAAAACCCAAGTGAACCTGTTTGTTCTTGATGTACAAACTTGTATGTGTAGGAAATCTTGCTTTATGTCGGTGTATCCACTGTGCTGTCTGACTGGATGGGCTCAGTAAGAAGAGTTGGATGAAGATGCCAGTAGAGTTTGGCAAGCCTGTTCTTGCAGAAGGATTACCAAACCCAAATCTCTATGCGTTTCTCCAGTTAAACAGGAATAGAACTGAGTTTTAAATGAATATTCAGTACTAAATGCAGAATACTAGGTTTTAGAATTTTTTCACTGTTTCTCTCTGTGTGATACCTTCTTTTTCTCAACATGCTTGAGCCATTCCTAAAATTAAAGAAATGCCAAAGTACTTGAGCAGCATGCCATTATACCTTACTGCTACAGAAAGTGCTGGAGAGTTTAAAGTAGCTTTGGGTACACCCTCATGTAATTATTCTGCTGAAAGTCACCTCTCGGTATAGTTTCTTGGAAAAGACAGCTCAATGTTTTATTTTTACAGGCGTGGTTAAACGAATTATTCCAGCAGTAGCTTCCACAAATGCAGTAATTGCAGGTATGCTAAAAGGACTCATTTCACTTCTGCTTTACAGACTGTAGAGTTGTGTAAGACAAGAGTTTGGAATCGAGAACTCGGGGAGGATAATAGTAATTTTTAATTGGCTGTGATGTATTCATCCAGTCTTGTGTCTGTTTTCCATAGAGAAATTGCATGTGACGGTATCAATTTTTAGCTCATGTGTGACTGTGGGAGTGAGCAAAAGCATTTGAGACTGGGGGGAAAAAATAGTTGGAAAACATGGTATGTAAGCTTAATATAGTCTCAGATTAGTGTCGAATCTATGGTGTTAATGCATAGAGCTGCCAGCTACCTTCATGTTTATTTTTCTCTTTATGACTTTTTTTGGTCATTTCTTCTTTGGTACAACTCTGCACTAATATCTGCACGTTCTGAAATCGAGCTAAAAAGTGAAATAAACAGTTCTGTGTGGTTTTTTTTCTCATTCCAGCTGTTTGCGCCACTGAAGTTTTTAAAATAGCCACAAGGTATTTAATTTCTTGTTAAGAACGTACGTGATTTCCAACATAATGACATGTGTTGACACTGACATATTTGTCATTATAGTGCATACATTCCTCTCAACAATTACTTGGTGTTTAATGATGCGGATGGATTATACACATACACCTTTGAAGCTGAAAGAAAGGTGAGTGCCAGTAAAGGCTTGCAGCGTGGTTTCCTCGATTTTTGTTCAGCTTGGGCAGTTTGTACATATTTCTGAAACCCAGTATTTAATCTCTTGGCTCGTAGCACTGAATAATATGTAATGGCGTATTTAATTTTTTGCCTATTTAGCTAAAGTTTCTTAATATTTGGAAAAGTAGTATCTGGTATAGGGAGGTTCTTCAGACAGCTGTTTCTGTGGCAGACCATTGGTATCTCAACTGTTTGAGCTATGCGACCTGCACAGGAATCATAGAATCACAGAGTGGTTTGGGTTGGAAGGCACCTTAAAGATCATCTAGTTCGAACCCCCCTGCCATGGGCAGGGACACCTTCCACTAGACCAGGTTGCTCCAAGCCTTGTCCAGCCTGGACGAGGAAAACATTACTTGCTTTTTTTGAAAGTGAATTCTGAAGATTTCCCCTGTAATCCCGGAAACGTGGTTTACAACGTAAGATACGCAATCCTAATAATCATAAGTAAATCTTCTCAGAAAGATGTTAGACAACAGGTGATTTGAAGTTTGTAATATTAAATAAAGTTTGTAGTTGATAACTCTCAGCTGCTGTTGGGAGCCCGGTGAATGGTGACAGACTTCACCAGGAATTGGGTTTTGTCATTAATATTTCCCACAGTATTAATATTTCTAGAGCTGAAACGTAAAAAAAAAAAAAAACCACAAACACAGTTTTGAGACCTTATTAGCGGCATTTTTAAAGTCATATTTAATGTAACGTGGATTCTTGTGCTGCTTTGTAGGAGAACTGTCCAGCCTGCAGCCAACTTCCCCAAAACATCGAGATTTCCCCGTCAGCTAAACTGCAGGAGATCTTGGATTACTTGACAAATAATGCTTCATTGTAAGTGTGCAACTATTCTCACTTACTTGATTTTTGGTAGTTTAGTGTTTCAAAACGGTCATTTCTAAATCGATTTTTACCTCATTGTCTGGTTTGTCTTTTTTCATGTTTTATATATAGGCAAATGAAATCTCCTGCAATCACAGCAACTATGTATGGGGGGAATAAAACACTTTATTTACAGGTAATGTGAACATGCTTAATTGTCTTTAATAATCTCGGTTTATTTAAATTCACTGTCCTGAATTTGAAAGTAAATGTTTGGGGTTTTTTATTTTCTTTTTTTTCAGACAGTAGCTTCGATTGAAGAGCGAACAAGGCCAAATCTTTCCAAGACACTAAAAGGTATTGTGCAGATTTTCAAGATACTGCTCTAAAGAGAAAGTCCGTTTCCTCCCTCTGTACGGCACATTTAGCTTTATTTTGCACTGTGCAGCAGAATGTGCTTCGTTGCCCTTTTGTGTGCAATATACCTTCCTCAGGTTGCTCCTGGGTGAACTTTGAATCGCTTAAATGTGAAGTGTGGGCAGATGCAGAGAAAAATACTGCAACAGCTGATCTAAATTAAACAAACTTCAGTAGTCGTTTATGTATTTCTGGACAAGGTTGAATTTAGATGAGTATTAGTTTAGGTAGTGAGCTGTTGGCAGCTTTATTTCGTTGTATTTATGGTCTGTGGGAATGGCATTCATAACTTTATTTTTAAAAAAATTAATTAATTTACAAAAAGACAAACCACATGGGTTTACACATGTAAACTTTCCTTTGTGTTTCAGAACTGGGGCTTGTGGATGGCCAGGAGCTTGCAGTCGCTGATGTTACCACACCACAGACTATGCTGTTCAAGCTTCACTTTACCACTTAATTTATTCATCAGTCAACGGCGCATACGGCGAGAGAAATCCGCACCCACCCTGGAAAACAAACGTGCCCTGTGGGTATTAAAGTTCATGTTAGCACTAGCACTCTTGAAGGTTAGGTAGGACACATGGATCACCATATTTCAGAATTGTACGTAGAAGCCAATATTTGGTGGATTATATTTGTATAAATGCTTATTAATGTACAGAACTGATGTATAGGAATACACTTTTCTTTTTTTCCCAGTTTTTGTTGTCAAAATGTTAATGCTGACATACTTTCAGACATGTGGAAATTTTGAAGTGGCCAAAAGTCTTGTTTTCAGCATGTGGACACAGGTACATGCAAAGAGAAGACCCTTTGAAAGAAGCCACAGTGATGAGCCGCCTTAAACCCAAAAGGACAGCCAATTAAAATGAGCATTTTCCTTTTATTTGATATCGATTTGATCACTTTCACGAGAGGTGTCTGGTGTGGAAGATCACTGTTTACGGGCAAACAGGAGAGGACACACCCAGCAGCTGCACATGAAAACATGGACATGTCCGCTGGCAGCCCCCCGCAGCCGCCGTGCAGGGTATCGCAGGATTCTCTTCATCTATCATTGGTGCTGTTAAGGTATTTATTAATAAAAAAACCGTCCAGACACCTCAGTTTGTGGCTTATCAGTGAACATTCCAGAGCGTTTATAACCTGGATTGAAGACTTCGGGGCATCGTTTGGCTGCTTTGGTCAGAGACCTTTGCGTAAGCGGTGCCAGATGCCTCAGCGTGAACCGGGCCCGGCTCGCAGCCCTGCGCTGGGCCTGAGGCGGGGACGCTTCACTGCAGGTTTTCACCAGGTGATTTTTGAGACCTTTACAGCCTCGCAAGCGTTGAAAGGCCCCACGTCAGCAGCGACTGGGGGCGTTGGGGTTTTATGGGCGTGGTTTGTGTTAAGCAGCCGAAGGAAACATTACGAAGCGGGAACCAGAGTTGGTTTTGCATCTAATCTGGAAGAAGTCGCAACAGCAGGGCGGGTCGGGACACGGTGAGTGCTCCGCCATGGCAGGTCCCGCGGCGGAAGTGGGGGCGGGC
>NW_010243817.1:1021-1243 GCF_000690775.1 Eurypyga helias | reverse complement strand
CGGACACCCAACAGGGAGAGTGGCACGGGAAGAATCCACCTGGAGTACAAGGAAAATCCTCTCCCTCCCCTTCCAGAGGGCCTGACGACCCTCACGGCAGGCACGGGGGACCTTGGGCGCAGCACCATCCTTCCCAGCCCTGCGGCCCGGGAGCGATGCCGAGAGCTGAAGGCTCCACAGCCCCAGCCGGGAGCCGGGCTGCTGGGCAACGGCTGGCTCGCC
>NW_010243817.1:0-932 GCF_000690775.1 Eurypyga helias | reverse complement strand
AAAAACGCACCAACTGTATGTGGGGAGAGCTACTTCCCGCGGAGCGGGCTGTGGGGAAACGCGGATGAGCAAACAGAACTCCCCTTCCTTGCCGTCTTCTTCGTGTTGTGAGCAAGGGAGGGGAAAATGGAGCAGAATTTGGCTGAATTCCCTGTGCCTGTCAAAACCCAACGCTTCATAAACACGCGGTTGTACCTACACATCACCCGCTGGTGTTTGGCTTCCCAGGAGCCCGGGATTCATCGCCAGCCTCTTCACGGAGCTCGGTAACGAGCAGGAGGGAAAGCTTCGCCTGCCTTGATCCTACTGCCCCCGGGATCCAGAGTGCTCTCAACAAGCTGGGAGCTCTGGGATGCGGGAAGAAATTACGTTTGAGCGAGTAAAACGAAACGGCCCTTTTTGCTGGGTGTTCCTCCGGCGATTCAGGTGCTGTTACCGAACCCTGCGTGACCAAACCGCCTTCCCGGCAGAGCCCCTGGGCGGGTGGCACCATCAGTGCCATCCCCACAGCACAGATGGGGAAACTGAGGCACTGCTTTTCTTCCTCCCGTCTCTGGAGACCTTGCTGGGAGGTACTCCTGAGCCAGCATGGCTGAGGAGAGATCCTCTTACCCCCCTGCATCCTCCAGCATCCCGTGTCCATCAGCCGGCTCCTTGTGCCACGCTGAGTGCACGCTCCCACAAAACGGGCCTCTCTCCTGCTGACGCACACTCGCCTTGAAAACGCCCGCAAGAAGAAAAACCTCACTCCCCCCCCTCGACAAACTCGCAGGTTCTTTTCCACACACTGGGTTTTTTTTTAAAAAAGACCACGCGCTTACATTTAATTAAAAGTACCTACGTAGGAACGAGATTAATTAATTCTCCTTCTACCCAAGAGCCCTCTCATTGTGCTCGCTGAAATGAGGTTTTCAAGCGTCGCCTCTCCTCCA
>NW_010243816.1:0-13176 GCF_000690775.1 Eurypyga helias | reverse complement strand
TCGGCAGAGCGCAGCTGTCAGCCGCCGTCCGCAGGGACCGGGCTGCGTGTTTACATGAGCGATCATATGGTAACCTCTTCCAGCTCATGGGCAACTCACAGGGTTAGCTCATCTGCAGCCGAATTACCTCATCAATGTGAAATGCAGCGAGCGCAAGGCGGGAGCCAGGCCGGCTGCTCCGGGGGCACGGCTCCCTCGGCAGCGGGCGGTGCCCGCCCAGGCAATCAACCTGTTTTTTGCCCGCTCAGGAAATAAACTTGGAATCTGTTGGTTTTGCAATTATCTCAATTCAAGAGGTCCCTCGTAAATCAGCCGGGTTTGCACCGCAGCTGACAGGGCTGCGTGGGTGTGCGTGCACCCATCGGGCTGTGCTGGCCCGCAGTCCCGCTCTTTGCAATGCCCGGCTGCCACGCAAAGCCCTTGCAGCGGCGTGGGGACCGGCAGCTGCGCCGTTATTCTCCACCATAGGCTAAGGCTAGGAAAGCAGGGCTCTCTGCGTCCTCGGGTTTAAACACATTTCTTGACCCAGATTGCTCTGTTCCCCCTCTTTAAAAACAAAACAACAAACAGTACCATGTATAAAAGAAAAATTGCATGTGGTGCCTGGGAATATATAATAAATTATCGGTTCCATAGGCAGGGGAGTTTATTAGCCCCTGTCAAGCTATTCACAATGTAAAGGACATACTGACCTAGAATGATCTCTTCCTTCCAATCAGCATTTCAACTGTAACAGGAGAGCCAGTGTTTGTTCATTGGCAAGGTTAACCCTTCGGGCTACCCTTGCAGATATTTACTCTGAACAATCCCAACCCAGGCAGGCCTTTTATTAATCAAGGAAGCTGTGAACTGGAGGCCACCACTTCTGAAAACAAACACGTTTCAATTTCCTTAGAGCATGTATGTACATATGTGTTTGTGTGTGTGTATATATATACCTTTTTCTTTTCTCTCAAGGCGATTTATCATGTCCAGTTGGACGCGTTGTACGAACGCAGCTGCTCTTACCTGGCATGAGGAAACATATTAAAGGGAAGATTAAGATTGCCATTTTGCTTTATTTAATTTCTCAAAGCTTGGTATGTGTTGCCAAAACCTCTGTGTGAGTGTGAGTGCAGAATAACAGTTGTAAGTGGCGTTTGCACAGGGTGTCTCCAGGCACTAGGTAAGGCACATCTGGAGTTTGCAGCATCCTGGAGATTGTTGCTCAAATCCCAGGAGCACGGGTCGAATTGGGAATGGGGGGCTGGTATCCATGGTGAGGCTCTCTATCTCACAGTGCCAGGTGTGTGTGTGCGTTATTTCTTGGAAAGGCTGTCCTCAGGGGGGAAAGAGAGAAACCAGGAGAGAGGTAATTAGGAGCTACCTTGCACAAGTGAGCCAGCTCATCAGGGATGGGTATGGGAAAGACAGTGCTGGGAGCTGGTGACGTGCAGGGGTTTCAGGCAGCTGCCAGCAGCCATGCTGGCTTTCCTTTTTCTTTTCCTTTTTCTTTTTCTTTTCCTTTTCCTTTTCCTTTTCCTTTTTCTTTTTCTTTTTCTTTTTCTTTTTCTTTTTCTTTTTCTTTTTCTTTTTCTTTTTCTTTTTCTTTTTCTTTTTCTTTTTCTTTTTCTTTTTCTTTTTCTTTTTCTTTTTCTTTTTCTTTTTCTTTTTCTTTTTCTTTTTCTTTTTCTTTTTCTTTTTCTTTTTCTTTTTCTTTTTCTTTTTCTTTTTCTTTTTCTTTTTCTTTTTCTTTTTCTTTTTCTTTTTCTTTTTCTTTTTCTTTTTCTTTTTCTTTTTCTTTTTCTTTTTCTTTTTCTTTTTCTTTTTCTTTTTCTTTTTCTTTTTCTTTTTCTTTTTCTTTTTCTTTTTCTTTTTCTTTTTCTTTTTCTTTTTTTCCTTCCTCTTCCTCTTCCTCTTCCTCTTTCTTTTTTCCCTTCTTTGCTTTTCCCTCCTCTCTTCCTTCCTGTATCTGAGCACCAGGAAGAGAAAAAGGTATAAGGGCGGAAAATGGAGCTTCTGAAATAACTCCAGAAGGCTCTGTTTGACAGCATCAGTGCTAGTTCTCTATCTTGAAACAAGATCCATATTTGGATCAATAGAGATTTGTGTGGGGGGAAGTGTTCCCTTTTATTTCTTTGTCAATTCAATGTGGCAGAGTGCTGAAAAACACATGCTCAGAGAGCTACTAGCATGAGACTAGTTATTAAAACAAACCCTTTCCACCTGTGCTGTGTACACTTCATCTATTTCCATACATAGACCTAGAGCATGGCTGAACACAGACCTACGCTGTTCCAGCCCCACACATAGCAGAACGCAGCCATTTCCCTCATGGAAGTTTGGATCCTCCCCAATCCTGCCTCTGCTTCCTAGCATCCCACAGACCAATGGCAGCATGGTGCTGCCTTAAGCTCCCAGCAAAAATTGGGTGAATATGGCTCATAATCCAAGTTTAAGTGGATTTATAGGGTGAAGAGGCAATCCTCCTTCTGTTCTGTGTTTCGCAGTGGTGCTTGGAAAGAAAATTGATGCATGATTGTATTAAACCTCCCCTCCGCTCCAAGACCTACATCATACTGGAAAACAACATGTCCTTGTGGGATGCTGAGCACTGGTCCTTGTGAAGCACTAGGCATCATGTAAGATCAAAATCTGATACAGGATCAGATTGGGAAAGGCTTCTATAAACTTTAAGTAATGAACGTTTAAGTAATGTTCACTAGTGGCTTTCTCTTCGTGTTTTGCTGCTGTCTCCCAGGCAAGCAGGGTTACAGCTTCATGTGCTAGGGTGGGCATGAGCCTTCTTTTTGCAGGAACAATTTTAAACTCGAGGAATTATGAGAGGAACCTGCAATTCTCTCATGCAGGTGAAATTAGAGAGAGAAAGATATGACTCATTGGTGGGGCAAATTGAGCCTGCCAGCTGGGCTTCATTCAGCTGAAAAATATGCCCCCGTGGCTGCAGAGAAGCCAACCAGAACTAACCAGAGGGGTGCAAATCTTCCAGTCAAACTGCAAATTGGGAACAACAAAGCAAATCATTCAGGTAGAAGGCATGCAAAATGCAATTGGTTCTGTTGTGCTTTACCTTGAATGGATTAAATCTGGCACTCAACGCGTGAACCCACAAGCGCTTGAACGGTAGTAAGCTGGCATAAGGCTGGCTATAATTAGAAGTGATATCTGCTCAGAATTCAAGTGCCAAATGTGCCTTCAGGTGTATTCATTCTCCATCTTGCTTTTTAGTCCAGGCCTGACACATTTGGGATTCTTGCCACAGGAACTGTACCAAATGACTCACTCACAGTGGTAGCCGTGTGCTGAAGACTGTATCCTACAGAATCAGTGGGCCTGGGGTTCAGCATGATAGGCAAAACCTCAGGAGATTGACATATGGTCGCTTGGCTCAGGTAAGTTCCTTCAAACTTGAAAATTTGTGTAATCCTTGTTTAAATTTTTGTCTTCTTTCTTTCTTCCATTTCTACAATTGTGGCTCTTCTTGACCCATTCCCACCTTATTTCATTCTTCTCTGTCCTCTCATTCTTCTGTTTCCTTTAGTATCAGTGTCCTTGAACAGTCCCCTATCACAAGTTCCTCTTATTAACAGCCGGCACCATGAGCTCTCTGTTTTGTCTTGATTCCCCAACAGTGTCTGAGGTTTTATAGCCCCTTTGGAGGCTTAGCCGTAAAGACTGGAATGCTCTCTGCTGATTTCCCTCTGGTTACTCCCTTGGTTGCTGATCTAATAAGGGGCAGATCTGCAAATCCACTTAGAGGCTGCAGAGGTGAGATCTGCAGAGCCCGGCTGCCAGGGTTTCTGGTGGAGTCCATAGCCCAACAGACGTGGCTGGGCAGCCATCAGTAGGAGGAGAAGGGCAGGTGTGCGGGCTCACCTCCAGGAGCAGGAATAGGAAGTGGCACAACACCTTCTGCCTCATTATTTTCCAGAAAAACCCAGGGATGTTGGGCTGGTATTAGTTGGTTGTACCCTGATATTGTGGGAAGTGGTTGGTGCTGCATGTACCCAGGCCAGGGATTTAAAAAAGTATTCCCAGATCTGGTACTATCAACAAAATTCAGCCAAGCTGACGCTTGCTCTGCCTCTGCTCCAAGTTGGCCAGCCTGATTTTAATGTGTTAAACAAATTAAAATGCACTCTCTTGCATTTTGTAAGTCCAGACATCTTTTCACACCTGTTGGTCTTTCAGAAACCATTTTACAGTCTTCCTAGCATCTTGTGTTGTTGTGCTTGGCATGTTGGGAACAGAAGGGAAGACCTACTCTTCACACAATTCCCCTCAGATCAGATTGATAATATGTATTGAATGATGTTGCTTAAATCAATGCAAATTGATTGAGGGCCTCAGAGCATCTGGAAGATAACAGGAGAAGAGAGACCAATTTCCTGAAGGGATATTCATGGTCATTTTTACAGTGCTGCACAACTTCTGCCCAAAAGGAAAAACTTGCTGGTCATTTTGAGACGGTGACGTGCTTTGGATTGAAATTGAGAGCCTGTGTAAGATAGGTAACAATGCTCCCCGAGTACTGTTATCCCTCTTATTTCTTTTAACTCCTGTAACTGCTAATAAATTATGTTGACTATCGGATTATGGTCAGCAGGGAGTCTTAAAGAAAAAAATTTGGTTGTCTTAATGAGGAAGTGGGGCGGGGAGAGAAGAAGGGAGGGTTTTTAATGGAGAAAACAAACATCATCAAGACATGGGGCCCTTTATTTTGCAGCCGGATTGTATGCAAAGCCAGGGAAACTGAAGAGCCAAGCCGCTCCCGCTGAATTTCCATCCGTCCCCTCCATCCTGCTCATAGTCAGAGGCAGCTCACATCGCTGTCTTTGTGATAAAGCTTACAAGCAAATTGGACAGGGTGTCAGGCTGCCTATGAAATATGACAAATTAACAGCCGAGGTTGCTACTGCCCTGGTTACAGACACTTCATTTAGAAGTTATCATGTTACTGGATGCTTTCTGTAATTTGTGGTGATACTGATTGTGATAAATTGCAAGATTCAGGTAAAAATTTCAGCCCATTCCTGAAGCTGAATATTAAGGGAGGAAATGGTTGTCAGTACTGTGCCACTTAACTTCAGGCCCCAAACGCGAAAAGATCTCACAATAACAATAAAATTCTCAGTCACTGAGCAATGTAATTAAATTAAGCTAATTACATTACAATTAACAAATCTTTAATTTATTGTTAATGCTCTGATTAAGCATTATGTGGCAACCATAAAGCTTTCTGAGCAGTAATCCTGTTGGCTAAGCACTGACACCAACCTGGGGTCATTGCTTGATGCTAGAGTATTTCCTGAAGTAATAAATAATTGCTTTTTGTATCTACCTTGAAAAGATTTCCATACAAATATTTCAGGGACATAATTTATTCCTGTCTTTTCCTTTACCTTCATGGTTGATTGTAGAAAAATGAATTCTTCACATTCCAGTCCACTCCATTTGTTGCATGGATTATTTTCACCTTCATTGGATTGTTTGTTTGTTTTTTAAAGCTGGCAGTTATCTCAAAGGACCCAAAGAACCCCTGATTGGATGATTCACTAGTGGTTTATTGGACATTCCTCCTCATTTCTGTAGGACTCCCTGTGAGAAAAGGCTGAGGAACTCGGCTCCTTGCAAGATCTGCAACCCAGATGTAGCTGTATCTCGCACCAAACAAAAGAGGGAAATTAGGCATGTTAAACGTAACTGGAAGGAAATTGGGGACCTGAATGTAAAGCTCCCTGATACCCATGTTCAGACCCTTCAGACTTTGCTATTGAAGCTCCCAAGGCATCTAATGCTGTTTGGGAACACGCCTAACCAGTGCTTCTGCCTTGACCAGGCTGTGCAGCGGGGTACTTATCTGACATTTCAGTCAGATTAGAAACCACGAAGAGTGAGTTCACCCACTTATCTTGCTGCAGGGCTGTCTCACAAGGACACTTTGAATCCCCCTGCTGCACTCTGGCAGATTTGGTCCTTCTTTGACCATTAGGCCAAATGTTTCTTCTTTCTTATCAGTTTTGTCTTTCTTATCCAACAGATATTTCCCATAAAGCATGACTGTTTCGTAAAGAGAAGGGAGGGGTGGTCTTTCCACCTCACATGCCTTACCAACAGGGTCGCTGAGAGCCCTCTGAAGAGAGAAGCAAACCTCCCCTGGCAGAAAAGGGGACAGAGCACTTTGGGTGGAACTATTCAACTATGACCAAAGATGGAGGAATTCAGCAGCATGGGTTCTTTTTTTCTGACTGCTGTGTGACTCTGCTCAGTTCTGCAGGAAAGGGGCATCTTTCTGAAAGAGGTGTCCAAAGCAGGAAAATGCACAGAGTAAAATCATCAAGCTCTGGAGAGGAGAGGGTTTTTAATTGTGCTCCTATCACTCATCCTCAGGGTTTTCCCAGAGAGAGGCTACCATGGTTCCTTCCTCCGTCTGCTGTTTTTAAAGTGCAGGTTCGGAGGTATGCGGATCAGGGTCAGTTGCTGTGGTCTTAAAAAGCCTGTGCCCCAGCTGTGCAGTTCCCCAGTCTGCTGGTTGGGGTGAGAGTGAAGGGGGTGCAGGAATCGGTGCACCCCCAAACCCCACCTGCCCTGCACAGCTGCGCCCGCTCAGCTGTTCTCTGATGCACCCAGCACCGTGCTGGGGCCGTACCAGCTCATCCCTACGGAGAAAACTGGGCTTTCTGCCCTATGTCAGCTTCACTGATGTAAAGCACCTACCCAGCTCCTGGGACATGAGCTATTATCTCTGCAGGGCTCCCTGCTTCTCCGCGTAGATGCATCTGCTCCCCTGCCGCTAGCTCCAGGCTCTCTCCTATGGCAAGCACCAAGGCACATACACAGACACGTGTCGTAGCTCGGGTTTTTTGGATCTGGTCCTTGCTGCTTAGGGACCGGCTGTAATTTGTTCATGCACCTTGAGCTCTGCAGGTGACTCAGGAGCATGGGGCTGGTCTCTACCTGCGCTCGGCATCCGTGAGAGGCAGCCATTCCCTGCAGACAAGTCCAGGCGTCACCGCCACGCTAAATAAACCAAAAGGAAATGGCTGGGATGGAGGAGCCGAGAACAGAGCGTGCTCAAATCTGTGAACATTTGGGGCTTTCTTCCTCTTTAAAATTTTGCAAAATTGCTCTGTCAGCACTGAATAATTATTAAAAAAAAAAAAAATTTAGAAATGTGTTATTTTGCATCTTAGAAGTAAACAGAGTGATGGCTCAGCACTGCGTGCGGAACGCGGTCCTTGTTTTGTTTGTGTGGGACCTTGAACAACTGCTGTGTTTATTTTTTCCTGATAATCTCTCTAATAGCACAGAAAAAGAAGGCACAGACTGTGCCTTTTTTTTTTTTTTCCTTGAGAATTGAAATAATTCATGTTTCTCTTCTGTGGAATGAGTTTCCCAACCATAATACCGCACGTTGAGTGTATCTGGAAAGGATGCCGTCTTGTTCGATGAACTGAATTGTGCGCACAGTTGGAGACTCTGACAGTGCCAGCATCAGTGAATGCAAGTTGCATAAAAAAGAGGCAGCATCATTCATGACACTAATGAACAGTCCTTCCTTGTCTATCAGAGAAATCTTTCCCAGGGATAACGATTCTCCTAGCATTTTCTTAGCCATAAAAGAAGAGATTGTGTTGGGTCTTTGGTTCTGTATGAAACTATCAGGAGGATTCTTAGGCTGGGAACAGAAATCAATGTTTCTGTGATACTGTATTGGCTAAATACTTAGACCAGAGAACAAAGATTTTGTTCTGACTGCACAGTGAACTTCTTGTTTTGCTTTGCTGCTACAAGATTGTGGAAATGGTGTGAAATTTAAGGGGACATATTTGATTCTGAGCAGATCTGCCAGCAAGTTCTAGTCATTTATTACAATGCCATGTACCTGGTTCACTTGTATAATCCTACAGCTTTAAGTAACTGTAACTTCATTGATTTTAGTGGAATCTCGAGAGTAAAAGGGGAAAATTGGTGTGACACAGCAGTGATTCAGCTTTAATGTATTTCCTCTTTCTTCTCCAGGTATTTATTATCCTTTAAGAGACATCCACTTTAAGTCTTTCTTATTACTTGAAAAAAGTCTCCTAAGATATGAACAAAACCAATACACATAGCAGAATGGTCTCTGGGGATCTATTCTACAAAATGACAATTAGACAAGATCTAAACCAGGGGCTTGATTAAGGGTATGATTCGTTCTTTAAACTATTGATATAAAAGCTAAAATATAGATGAAGTTTCCTCAGAAAAATATGATTTGCCTTGCATAGCTTTATGAGAATTGTTGTAGATACAGCCTATACCTACTTATTTATCAGCACATATTACATCACCCCTAGGAAGACCTGTCAGTGCAACTCTACTACTGTAGACCAGACCTCAACCCACAATTTCAACTTTTTTATTTATTTTACTGTGCCCCTTAATATTTTCCACCTTGCTCCCTGCACTTTGCCTGTATTTCTTTGCAAACCCAAATGATACTTAACTGACTTTTCTTTCATTCATTTCGTAATGCTCTAATTTCCCACTACTTTGTGAGGGCTCCAGTGCTGCGAAGTTAGATCCTGTCCCATGTTCGTTTGTGGGGGATCACCCCCTTTTTAATGGCCTATGTGTTTCTTTTAAGTTTTAAATGCATGTGCAATGCCTTTTGGGGATGGAAACTCATACAGATGGATTTATGTTGGAGATTGTGTTTGTGCTTGTGATAGCGACCATAATGATTGGGATTATAGCAGAGAAAGAGTTTGAAGCTTGTCTTTTGGTTAGAGAGGAAAAATCAGACCTTTTACCATTGACAGCATGTAGTTACCCATCATCTAGCTTTCTCCACTTCCTCAAGATGTGCTAGCATCTTTGACAGAGATGGATTTAAATTTAAAAAAGGAGATCTATGGCATGACCGAGCAGTTTGATATGAGTCACTTGAAGAAGTATATTTTAGGACTGATTATGTTACAGGCTACTTTTATTTAAAGTAAATTTGTTACATGCTGTGCATTACTATCAGGCATGAGGCTTTTTTCACTGGAGTAAAATTCTTTAAAGGACTAGAGCAAATCCCTCACATTGGTGAAGCATCTGTAATTCCTGATCTCCCTCACATGACTGATTTCTACAGGAGTGAAGCTTTTGTGATCCATGCATTAGCAATATCCATCTACTGCTACAGTAATTAAACGGTTTAAATCTACCATCCTATATAGATCCACTTTGATTGCTTTCTTTCTTACAGATCTTGTTACTGGACTCCAGAAATTAACACTTTGGTAGATGCCAGAAAAGGCAGTTGTCGCAAGAAAAGGCAGTTGTCTCCATTTCCTGCTGTAAAATGGACACCGTTAGAAAACAAGCCATTTATTGGCACTGAGTTTGCATTAATACTGTAATGATATTTATGCTTTCAGTCACTGCAAATTGCAAAGTGTGATGCCAGTTCAAGCAGAGAAACTATTTGGTCCTATTTTGTCATCAAGTTTTTATTAGTTCATTCGGTTTAACAGAATTAGAGGGCTGCTCTGAGAAAAAAAGTGTGAAGCATCTTCCAGTGGGTAATATTATTGGTAGACTAGTAGGTTTTTTCAAACTGTGCCTTCATTCTCTGACCAGTAAATATAATTGCTACATCTAGAAGAACACTGACTCACGACATGGGACATTTTTGTTGAAGATTTTGTCTGTCTGATCTGTTGTGTCACAAGCCAAACTGAAAATTATTGCCACCCCTCTACACGTCTGGCAGCTTTGCAGATCAGCTTCATGTCTAGAGGAGAAATAAAGTGTTCAAGTCTCTAATATGTTTGTTTACAAAAGACACAAGTCTTATCTTTCTCAGCCTCTCACAGGAATGTGAAAGCTTAAAACCCACTTTTTTTTCCCCCTTTGTTCCCAAACCCTGAGCTTTTCACCTGGGAAACCCTTCTAGGTCAAAGCTCCTCCTCTGGGACCGTATGACCTTTAAAGGTGGGCTTGAACCTTTTTATATACAGCTGTTCTGCAATACAAATGAACCTCAAAGCTTTAGCAGCCAGACAAAGAAGAGGTCTTTAACCCACACAGTCTCTGTAAGGGGTGTCATTTATGCTTAAATGACCCCTAATGGGCAAGTGATGAGTCCTGTTCAGCACAGCAATATTAATGGGCAGGCAGGAGCACAGAGCAAGGGGTAGGATGGATGTTTGCGTGTTTCCGTACCTTACAAAGCAAAAAGGGGTGGGCAAACTTACCTACTCCTTTCCCAAAGGACAGCGAATGGCATCTGAGTACTTCAAAAGCAATGTTGCTTTTGTGAACCTATTTCAATGAAATGAAAAGATTTCTAAATTCGCATTTAATTACAGAAGTTTGGATTTACTTGGCTTGTATAGCTCAGCTGATATGAAGGTGAGGAGAAGTAGAAAATTTACTTTATTTCCAATGATCTGATGTCCATTTCCATGGAAACAGAAATGGAAGCAGGAACCAAACACAAGCAGTCACAGCCCTGGTTAATTGCCCATGGCTGCTTTCTGTTTCCACTTCTATGGTGCTGAACTCTATGTTTTCTACTGACCCCGTTACTATAAAACAGTGTGTGTGAGAGGGGACTGGTGAGGGGAGACTGGCCATGGGAAGGGAGAGAGGGGAAAGATCTGGGAAGCGGTGTGCAGGCTCTCTAGGCTGGCCAGTGGAGAAATCCCCTTTAAGGTTTTGGTTTTTAGTTTTTACTTGGCTGGAAAAAATTGAGGAATAACATCAGCAAAACTAATTTTAATGAGGTTATTGCTATAAGCCTGGTGGTAAAACTACTCTTAATGATGATCAATGTAAATCTGGAATTGCTCCATGGAAGTCAATGGCACTCTATTAGCACATGTATTAAGAACAACCTCTGGCAATAAACAAGAAATGCAAAAAAATATTAACAGAAGATGTGTTTCTGTGGTTGTTGGGGCAGTGAAAAAAGTAGTATAAGGAGTCAGATTTTCTTGATTTGGCAAGATCTGATAGGTCTACCATGCAGCAGAAGTGTCTAGAGGTAGGCCACAATCTTCAGTGATAAAATAGAAATTGAGTATGGAAAACAAACCACAAGCAAATATTTTTCCAGGCTGCAAAACTGTTGTATTTGTTCATTAAAGTAACTGAGCACCTCTGCATTGTCAAATTTGGCCTAAAACCAGGAGCAGAATATAACATTGAAAACAGTACTCCCTGTTCTTGTTGTTTCCAAAACCAGACCCCCCAATAGGAAGCAATGATCCCCAGAGGTTCAGCTTCATGGAAACCAAACCAGATCTCAGGCCTTTTGAGGTTTACCCAACTCTTGTAATCATGCTGGCGTCTGTCCTGAAACAGTTTTTTTGCTGATATAGAACAGCTTGTTCTAACCTTACTAGACTAACAGAAGACTGCTGCTTGGAAGAGTGTGAAAAGGCTTGTGTAAGAAAAGAGGTTGTAGTGGGTTTTTCTTCCCCTCAAATCTTTTGTGGAATACTTAAAATAATCCAGCATTGCCTTTAGATATGGAAAATAAAGAAGGAGAAAACAGGAGGGAAAGTTAAAAAGGTAGGTCTGTGTTATAAGGTCCATGTCCTTAAGCTTTGTGAAAGGTAGGCTCAAATAATAGAAGCTGCTTCTTCCTAATTTCAACTGCCACCACTACTCAGTGACAGTCTGAAAACACTCACTGCCTGCCACGTGAGCACTCCCCATGCTATTCTCCCTGTCCTCAGTGCCTTTTCGTGTAGACACTACCTTCCTTTTCATGTCAGACTTAGATCCACTAACTGGGCAGAGGTGACGATGGAGTTGTCCATCAAAATATCCCAACAGCAAGCATCAAAAGAACAACCACCAAAGGCATACAAACCTTCACAAACACTATTCCGTCAGGATGCACTGTGGTTTTGAAATGCACTTGCATTTTCTTCCTCAAATATATCGTCCCACTCCATTTTAATACTGCCTGGGATATCATGGAAAGGGAGTTGCGATTTTAAGCTGGGAAATTTCTGCATAGCTTTTGGAAGAGCTTTCCTGATTGTCTAATTTTATATTTCTTGATAGATTGAGCAAGAATTGTTTCAGGTGTGCAGAGTCAAAAGATCAGGTGTAAGTGGTGAGGGACATCTGACTGCAGCTGGAGTGTGGACAGGCCAGATGGCTGTCAAGGAAGGAGGTGGAAACCCACAGAATTCTAATGTTGAGAAGCACTGAAAGAGTCCTGGGATGCAGAAAAGCTTCCTGGGAGATTTTCCATTCACGCTCCATAAAGCTAGTGCATGACATCCTCACGCATACAATTGCATTTTATGGCGTGGCATAGCCCTTCACAGCACATGTGTGAAATTAAAGTTGGTGCAAAAATGTCAGCTCCAAAGCAGTGCACATATTTTGAAATCGTGCTGAGTAAAGTCTGACTGAGGAAGAGTAAAAAACACTGGTTTTACTGTTTTACATCCTTTCCAAAATGTCCAGCTTAAATTGTATGTTGCTTTTACTATAAGTTTATATTTATAGAAAGTAAAACCATATAGAGAAACATAGTGTGCCAGAAACTTCATTCTCCATTTCCTCATGCCTTATATTACCATACTGACTTGGTGGTGGTTTGTCATCCTTTTGCACAAATGTAAAGACTGTTTGTGGCATAAGATAAGGGAAAGTCAGGCCTACTGTGTAAATAACTTAATTCTGTGCTATACTTTGCAGCAGAGAAATATCAGTTGCATACGGCTTTCTGTAGGTGTTGATGAGCCTTGATAGAGTGCAACAAAGATGGGCTCAGACAAGTTGTGTCAGTCACATTCCCATCTAGGCTGACTGTGATGGAGATAGGGGTTCTGCTCTGTGCAGCCCATGCCCCCTGCATCTGACACTTTGTCAGGTACATCCAAGCCTTTTTTGCCCCTGGCTTTGCTCAACAGACACATTTGCAGATCAGCAGTCCAAAGTAAGGGCACAGGATGCCTTCATTGCAGTCAGACATCTGTTGCACTTCAAGTGTCAAGCACCACAGTTGTAGCTTTTGGGTTGTATTACGCCTGGAAGAGATTTGGCTTCGCTGCCAACACACAGTCCTTCCTCACATGCTCAAGGGCTGTTTTGTATGGTTATTGCAGGTAAGAGTAGGCTTAGTCACACTCACTGCTTCACTCTCATGTGCCCTCATGTTGATAAATATACAAATTA
>NW_010243815.1:341-574 GCF_000690775.1 Eurypyga helias | reverse complement strand
GGACTATTTCTTCACCTCCTTTGAGTGATTTCTGCCATTCATTTCTTAATCAATGAGAGGCAGGGTGTTTAAATAAATCCAACAGCCTTGGCTTGCTAATCACACTCCAAGCTGCTGAGGAAACCCGCTGGGAAAGGGGGATTCTTGCCTGTAAAAACAAACCATCGCAAGCTGGGACTGTAACGACTTCTCATAAAACAGGAAAATGTTACAGTAAAAGCACATTGCGGTAC
>NW_010243815.1:0-209 GCF_000690775.1 Eurypyga helias | reverse complement strand
CCTCTGTAATGATTTTATGCCTTTCAATAAAAATTTTATGAGGTGTATTTGATTATAGATTAATGTGTCCCTAATAAAATGGACGGATGGAAACGGCAAAGCCTGTGTCTCCGAGCACAACTGACGTGTGGCTGAGCACATGCTCCTGTATCTGCGAAACTTTGGGGCTCCCGTACAGCCCCCCTCCTGGTGTCCGGCGCGGCCCGAGG